>NW_018165318.1:896657-932851 GCF_001263595.1 Phalaenopsis equestris | reverse complement strand
AGGTGTGGTAGGTGTGGTAGGTGTTGAATTATTGTGTGGTAAGTGTGGAATTATTTGTAACCATTGGATTGTAATTGTGGTGGCACAATCCTAGCCATTAATTTAGGAGGTGCCACTAGTATAAATAGGGGTGGAGTCTTTGAGTTTGTATCAAGCCAAGTTAAGGTGTTAAATAAGAGTGAAGCTTCTTCCATAAGTTGTGTTTTTAGCCTTTGTCATTTCCTAAAAGTTTCTTCATTCCAACACTAACATCTAAGCCTTTGTGTTTATGCTGATATTACTTTTGTGTTATAAGCTTATGCATAAGAATATGCTTTTCACTTTTAAAATGTAAATAATTAGTGCTATTTTTATGTGATATTAAAACTTTGAGGGATATATAAAATTAAATAATATGGCGTTAGAAACAAGAATTGTGTGATATTAACATAGGGTTTAGTTATGTAAATAAATAAGAATTGTGTGATATGTATGTAAATGCCCCATATTATTTTATTTTATTTTCTTTGCAGCATATTTATCAGAAGACTTGATAAAGTTAATTGTTCTCTAAACTAGAGAGAAATATGGAGTTCTTTGAAAAAAAGCAATTCACTTTTCAAAGTAAACATCTTTGAAACGCTGCCAACATTTCAAACAAGGACTAGAACTTAAAAATTCGCTCAATGACACAAAAATAAGGAAAAAAAAGGCATTTACAAACATATCAATAGTAAAATTAGAAAGTTATATAGCTAGACTAATTGCCAGTAATTAAAGGTCATTTAGATTAATTAGGTGTAACTGAAGATTTAATTAGAATTTTTTGAATTTTTATTTTTAAGTTTAACATAGATTTTCTGAATCTATTTTTCGAATTAAAGAGGGCTGATGCCTTTGCTTGAAATTTCATCTCCTTTTGGTTTTGCTCGTTTTTCTTCTTTTTTTACCTTAGATTATAATTTATATTATGAGTTCATACTAGAGAAATCCTTCATAATCTTGATTAATCAAGCCTACGTATCATATGTATACCGTAGACATATCGAAAATTGATCCAACGTGTCAACTCAATTCGAATTAGACTCAAAAAATATGAGCTCGGGTTGAGTCAATTAATTAATTTTTCTGTCTGGTTCGCATCCAAACTCCCTACAAGTTTGTATTTTTTAGTCCTGTTTTATTTGACAAATTGACTTTTATTTTACTAAAATATCTATTATGCATATACCATAAGGGTTATTACAGATTGAAGACGGGTCAAATTCGTGTTAGTTTTTCCGGCATATTTAATATTTGGGTCAAATAATTTCAAGCCGGTTCGATTTCGAGTCAGATCTATACTGCCCGTGAGCCCGATTTGAACCATGCTATTTTAGTAGAAATTTCTCACAGGGGATGACTAAGAATGCCCTCTAACCTTAACCCAATTTTAATGATTGTTAACTAAATAAAATCTAAGCAATTTCAATAATTCATTTTCTCTTTTGTACAATTAGATGAAATATGATTTTTACTTTTCAATAACTAGTTGAAAGTTCAAATGATGACCAGCAAGTGACAGGTTTTGGGGGAAATAAAGCAAAAGATGGAAAATTTTGACACGATTTCTCCTTTAAAGTGATGTAGCATTTTTTTTCCTATGATATAATGAAGGAAACTGACTCTAATTTTTGAGTCATCGATCTTTGAGTATAAAATATTTATTTAATATTGTAAATTATTGCGTATCAAAATGTATTTTTTTTTATATAAAATATACAAGTTGTAGGAGAAGATAAAAAATAACATTATGATTTACCTTATAATAATAATAATAAAGGGTTGCTTCATAATTTATGTTAGATGAGTTGGAGAAATTGAGTCATGTTTGTGAAATGGATATTATCATTCATGATCTAAAACGATAAAAAGTAATCATTATGCATAAAGAATTTCAAGAGAAGTTTTACCAAATAAAAGCAAATTTACATGTCAACCTTCCCTAGAATAGAATGGAGCTTCACTGTCTTCCCATTCTAAGATGAGGGCTTAAAGTTCAACATGCATGCACGATCTCACCTTATGCAGTTCAAATCCGAACCTCTGCTGTTTGAAGCAATTTCATGGCGGTTTCTTTCTTCGAACATCTAGCGTCGGGTCTCGTCCGCACCAAAAGAACACGCTTACTCCTGAAGTCTATTCAGTGAAAATGTTTTTAGAAGGAATATATTCAAAATGTAAAATAGCTTTTTATTAATTTTATATATATATATATTTCGCGGAGGTAGAGTAACGGATATCGTCTAAGCCTTGTACGGGAATTCTGCATACACTCCGATGAAAAAGAAACAAGCAGTGACAACTCTAGGAGTTTTTACGTGAAAAACCCGTAAAGGGAAAAACTACGGGGTCTGACCCAATTGTGAAAATTCACTATTGATTGATGATTATAGAAATCACTTGTCCCACAAATGAGAAAGGATAACTATATTTTCATGTTCAATGTTGACTGACGGTGTCTTGTTGGTGGGATTAACGATAATTGGTGGTGATTTATGGTTGTTAGCGGTGGATGACGACGGTTGGCGAAGTTTAACAGAGGTCGGTGGTGGTCGACGACGGTAGGCGGTGATCGACGGCGGTAGACGATGGTTAACGGATGTTGTCGATAGTCACCGGAAGTCGACGGAGGTCGACGACGGTTGTCAGTTGTGATGCTGAGCTGAAGCTTCTTCTCAAGACCTCAGACTCTCTCTCTCTCTCTAGGCTTATGCCCCCTCATGTGAGGGGTAGGGGTCGATTTATAGTATTCTGAGTGCAATTAATGCAAGAATATGAACTATTTTGATCAGACGGTTTAGAAAGTTTTCCTCGATCATACGACGTTTAATGGACATTTGAGTGTTTTTATGATGTCATAGTTGAGAGATCATAGTTGAGTGATCTTGGGCTCGTTAGTTTCGTCTTATCAAGACGCTCGATTCAGTTATAACATTGTTAAATTTGGCATATATTTGACCTTCCAAATATGTTCAGAAATCTTCAAAGAATAGTTTAATGACTTTATCTGGGCTTGATTTGACTCGGATTAGACTAACTTTGATATCATTGGGTCTGTCTCATTGAGCCTGTAAGTTTGACTATAAGTTTATTGAAATCAGAGCTCTGGATGACTGTTTATCAAAGTTTGAATATTTCTTACTAAAAATTTTACCACGAGATTTATGTTTATTGTATCAATAATGAAACACACTTTTGTCCTTACGGTTCTAGGCAATTAATTGCAAGAGAAAGGAGCCCTTTTCGAACCATCATTATTATAAATTTAGGGTTTATTTGTGATAATAGTTATTCTTATTATTAATTGAGATGCCATCAGCAAATTTCTGTGAAGAGGCATAAATCTCAAGTTATTTAGCACAAATTTTGGAGTATATTTTGAATAAGAAATATTCAATTTTTTATTAAAAGTCATCTATAACTCTAATTTCGGCAAACTAATAGTCAAACAGGCTCGACGAGACTAACTCAATGACATCAAAAATGATCCAATACGAGTCATATAAAACCCATACCAAATTCTTAAACTTATTTTAAAAAATATCGATCACAATATAATGCTTAAAAATTAATTGATAATATCAAAATTAGTCACACACTTCTCAGTAATATTTAGTCATGGTATCACTCTTATAAATTAAATCAATAATATATAAATTTTTATGTAATTTCTTAGATTAAAAAAGACATAAATTTAAAACACTTAAAATTTTCTTAAAAGCCATATAAACTTCCCTGTGGAGTAATTAATTGTTTAAATGGTGACATAGGAAAGTCAATTGGTTCAAGCATGTTTGTCCAATGCAGTATCGCGAGACGTAAAGGATGAAATATAAAATTGGGTTGTAGTTCATATAATACGAAGCCTGAGCAGAATCGAAGTAGACAAGTCTGATGGTATGGATTATCATGTTGTTAAAAAATAACGATATGCATACTGACAAATCAGAGTTCTCTTTCTTCTGCCTCCAAAAACTACTCATCGAGTTTGGTGGTGTAGCTAAGTAGTTGCCGACAAGTTTGATAAGAATGTCCAACTAATTCACGCGAGTTTCGAATAAGAACTAGAGAAATGTGAGCAAGCTAAAGAACTCGCTTGAAGATTAATGATTGATCAAAATTCTATTATGAGGAATTCACATGAATATTGGTGTGCTTTAGCGGTACTCATGTGGTTCTTTTGGGTATTTGGGAACTATGTTATCTATCACTTGCAAAAGTATAGCTATTGAATAAGATTGATCTCATCAGCCACAAACTATATGGTGGCCCATTTAGTACTTGGGTTTTACTGTTAAATAAACTCATTTTCGACTATACAATGTATGTATATATATATATATATATATAAGAAATGACTAGAAATGAATGAAAGAAAATAATGAAACTTGCCAAATTTAGAAGGAATCTAAAACAGGGCCGCTCGGTTCGGCTCTGTGCCGATCACATGAGCCAACTGCGCGCACTGTCACGTATACTGCGAAGTTCTTAGGATGCAGACTACGGTTCTAGCATTGGGAGGTAACTATTGACAATATATAATCATCTCTCTGAATGCCACATATACGAGTAGTTGTAATGTGGGCTCAACTTGATAAATAAGCCTGATGAGCTAATGAGACAATTTTGAGTCCACTTGTCTGACTTATTAGCAAACGAGACTATAAAAATATCAACATTATATATATAATTTTATATTAAATATTTTTTTATTTATTTAAAAATTAATTGTTGATAATTTCATTATAATACTAGCTTGAATAATAGTTTTATCGCTCTTCAACAATGAACAAGTATGCTAGTGATTATGGCTCAAACTCGTAGAATTAAGTCTAAACTTAATTAGTTAACCAAGTTCAAGCTAAGAATGACTCAAACTCGATTGAACGCATCTACGCGATTAAAAAAGTCTATATGTTCCAACACGAGCATTGAATAGTTCTCCAATAACATTATTAGTCGAACCTCATAATACTGATATGATTATCATAATAGATGAAATTAACTGGTTAGTTATTTGATTTGATACATTACAAATATAGAACATATATTTCTTGAATTTTGATGAGAAATAAAATGAATGTAAACTATTTTGATAAGAAAATTATAATATTAAAATTCTTTTGTAATAAAAAATCTACATTCATTTGATTTAAACATTCTCTAAATTCATCTTGTAAGATCTGAAATTTTATGCAGGTAACTTTAACTTGTTGGTCACGTGAGTTCAAAGTCTCGTTGCTCTAGGGTTCTCAAAAGTCTAAAATAAAAACTAAAAAAATAAAAATAAAATAAAATAAACTTAAATTCTACCAAGACAACATGACCATGCAACTACCATATCATCTTTGGGTCCCATCGGCTCCATGATTGCATCTCACAACCTCATTTGTTGCCCACTCTTTCACCACCAACTCACTTTGTGACCCCGCCGTTCATGCGCCAACACGGCCAACCTTATCCCTGTGACCAATCATCATCCCGCGTGTGTAATAAATTAAGAAATTTACATATACGCCACACAATTTCAATATATTTACATGCCAAACACCTTAATTTGCTATTTGTATTGATGCTATCTTATTATCATAATCTATGCATAAAAATAATATGTTTTTCACTTTTGAAAATTAATGATAATGATGTTTTTAATATAATATTAAGGATTTAAGTGTTATGCATGTGATTGAAAAGTTTAAATGTTAGTTTTGTTAGTACATAAGAATTATGTAATATGTGGGTATATGTCCTAGTTTCAAATAAAAATATGACAATTAACATATTATATATATCTGATACAAGTTAAATATTTATGTCATTCAGTGGACCATAAAATTATGATTACATAGAAATCAATATATAAATTGATTAAACCTTAAAAATAGTAGTAATTCAAATATTTTATTTATATTTAAGAAGATAATAAGAGAAGTATCACATTTTCTATGTCAATGATGAAGAGGGAATATAACTAGAAGTGCTTCTTATTTTGGTTTAATTCTTAAGCCTCCTCCTCTCTCTCTATCTCTCTCTCAACAATGAGATTTGGTAACATTAAATTATGTTGACGGCCAAAAATATAATTTGATTAAAGCTAATAATATTTATTTAGGCATTTGTAGATATATACTAATATTTTAAGTACTAAAAAGGAAAACAAGCTTTAATAATATGGAAATTAAACTTTGAAGAAAATACATAACTCAAACAAACCTACAAATAAAGTGTTTGAGTTAGATAATGGAAAAATTAACTTCGCTTAGAACACAATTTAACCAATTTAAAGTTAGAAGAGAAGCGTTCAAGGTTGTAGTGTAAGAAGTATATTTTACTATTTAATTAGGCTCAATTTCAAATAAATTTGTGCTATAATTATTAATAAAATGAGATATAATAATCAATCAAAGTTACTTTATGTAGATTATATTATATAATGTTTACATATTGTATGATAATTAGAAGTAAAATTAATTTATATTAACCAAAATAATTTAGAATTTAATTCCATTATACCATACATTAAATATCATGTTATTTGAGTAATATTATTCTCTGCCCCCAATCAATAGTCTAACTTAAAAATAGATAACGCTTAATTTAAATAAAACTGTTGAATTCAAATTTAACATGTAGATCATGCCCAAAGAATCGAGCGTAGAAACAGAGAGAAAGGGAGAATGAGAGAGTGATAGGAGTGATGCAGCGATTGCCACCAACAGGGAAATGAGGGGGTATTTTCCTGGGCTATTGGACTCATTGTATATATTGAAAGAATTTGTACAAGAGAAGAGGTGGGCAAACTCTAAATGGTTGGAAATCCCAAATGGCCTCTGTCTCCTACATGAGAGAAGAACCTCCTATTTATAGCCAACAGGGAAGTAAAAGTACAAAAATTATATCATTGCCCTTAGGAGTTACAAGTTATAATTGTCCATGGGAGTTACAAGTTATTAATGTATCTGGGAGTTGCAAGTTATTATTTTCTTTATTGGCACCTTTTTGTATATCTGATACCTTTTCGTTTTTTGGTCTATCTAACAATGTGGTTGGTCTGTTGGCTGGACTGGACGATTGAATGAGTCCAATCGGTCTCTGCTACTGTCGGCTCTCATCATGATAGGTTTCTACCGAAATTGATGGAATAGACACATTTGAATCAATTTGTATAGACTACTCTGTACAATGTAGATTATTGTACCTAAAAAATGTGTCAGCACAAATCTTAAAGAGATCTAATGGTCAACAAAAATAATGACATTGTAGATCAGGACCCACCAGAAGCAGTTTAAATGACTCTGACAATCTGGTTGGCAGTTGCAAGCTGTGAAGAAAATAATCCAAAGATGAACAAAATTCAGGCGTCTCTCATAAAGTCTACTAGCGCAAAGCTCACGATAATGTATCTGCCGACAATCTTCAACCAAGCAGGATGAACGATAAAATTTGTCTTGATCTATATAATTGGCTAGGGTCTCTTCGTCTGCCCATCAGTCATAGCCACCCAATAAATGGCTCAACCGATCGCTCTCCGAAACTCCCGGTACACGCGTTTCCAGCCGAAGTCCCGTCGAGTCGGGCGGCTCCGAAGTGCTCGCCAGCTCAATCGGGTCAAGTACAGGATAAAATGGCCTCTTTCAAGTAGTCCTCTCGAACCCCAAATCAAAGGCAGTCCCGCCAGTGCCACGTTCCATGTGGGGGTGGGAACAATATTTTTTTATTGCAACATAATCTGAAAATTTTTAAATTACATTAAAATAAATTGACTACGTAAGAAAAGAACAACGCACGGTAAAATTTGTTTCCATTATTTTTTGTTAAATAAGAGCATTGTTGAGAAGGACTTGAAAGCAGATCCGATCTGAAACCAAACACCAAAGCATCACATGCTTCCGATTACAAATACGTAGCGAATCTCGATACCAGAAAAGCATCCATCCATAAGCTCCGGCAGCCCCCATGGACAGCCTTGCCGCTGCTGCCCTCACATCTGCAGCCCAAGCACCCGACCGCTCTGAACGCGGCCTTACGGAGATTCCGGATGGCGGAACTCCGACTATTATCGACTTCATCCCGCCGCCCCGCAAGGGACCGCTTCGCGTCCGCCGAGCCGCCCACAACGTCGACGCGGAGTACCTGAAGAAGTACGTAAAGGGCATAGAGCTTATGAAAGCTCTTCCGGCCGACGACCCCCTCAGCTTCACGCGGCAGATGGACCTTTACCATGCCTACCGCGACGGCGCTTACCACCAAGTCGGCCTTCCCAAACTGGACTTGCAGGTAGTGTTCTGGATTGAGTTTTATTTAAAAATATGTTCAGAATTAACTGATTTTGAGCTGTGAAATAGAAATTTCAAATTCTAATTAATTGAGTATATATTTTATCTATTTCAAAATTAACTAGAGAACTATGAAGTCTATTCCAATTAAAATTTTATCAAGACAGTCTTATCTAATTTTTCCCCTATAATTAGAGGTTTCATACATACGAGAAAAATAGAATAACTGGTTGAATTTCATTCATGTTAGTATTCTAAACTTGGCAAGCATCTAATGTATATATTGCAAGGCATTTATCTTTATTTTTGTTTGATTTAAATGTGATACAGCGTCCTTGCTTTAAAATGTGAAGTACATGATATTTTAGTATTTTGTATTAGTTGTTCTTCGGAGAGAAAAGTCATCCATTTGAGTCATCTGTCGGTGGGAAAAGTTTTTGTTTGAGTGCTCCATCGGGGCAGATTATTTTGAGATATGACAATTTTTTTAATAAATTGAAAAAATAAAAATACGAATTAAATTAGCCAACATAAAATAATAAAATTTTATTTAAAATATACATGAGATTCTTAACATATTATTTTCTTACGAATACAATCGCCAATCAAATATTCATAATCGTACTTCTGAAAAAGGTTGTCAGATTAATATGTTGTTATTTGAAAAAATTGAAGGGGGCATGCGTTAAAATTTTAATATTTAATAAAATGTTATGAGATTTTAGTGAGCATAATAATAGGAAGTCCAATTAAATCCTATATAAGAGTTAAACATAATTAAATAATAAATAACATAATTTGAACGACACTGTACTGATCTCCCTCCTTCACTGTTCACACACATACAGGGGCCCAACTCACGGTTCTTTTTCCCCTGGCACCGCTGCTACCTCTACTTTTTTGAGCGCATCCTCAGCAACCTCATCGGTGACGATGAGTTCTCCCTTCCCTTCTGGAGCAGGGACGACCCCGAAAGAAAGGTGGTGCCTGATTTCTACAAGAAGAACCGCGACCCGAACAACCAAAAGCAGAAGCCGATAATCCACAATCGGAGCCACGATTCGAACCCGAGCTTCACCGAACGCATGGAAGACAACCTCAAATACATGTACCGATCTATGACATTGATTGGAAAGAGCGCGGGGCTCTTCATGGGCTCGCCGAACGGGGAAGGGGAGGAAACCAATTACCCTGGTGGTGGATCCATAGGGCAAATCCCGCACTGTCCTGCTCATGTCTGGATCGAGGAGCAGGCCATGGGCAGCTTCAACTATACCAGGCCTAACTGGAACTTGTGGGCATGCTATGCCAACGTTGACCGCATCTGGTCCGCCTGGGAGGCACAGGGCTGTGTCCATCGCATAGACATCGTTGACCCTGACTTGCTCAAGGCGTATTTCTACTTTTATGACGAGAACCGGCAGATTGTGAGGATAAAGGTTAGGGATTGCCTTGACACGGAGAAATTAGGTTTCAGATATGAGACGGTGGAGCTTAAAAGTGATGTATGAATGTGCTTTTGCGTGTTTATTTTCTTAGGTTTGATAAATGGTTTGACTACAACGCATGGTTAAACTTGGGCTTTATAATGGTATGTTTGTTGTTGTGCGTCTCTTATTTCCAGTAAGAGCATCCCAGATGTTGGGTGTATTTCATTTTCAATAAGTGTGTCATTAATAGTTTTTTTAGTAAAATGTTTATATTATTATGTAAATTGGTGGTTTTTAGGGGACTTATTTTATCTTAGTTTCCTTTAAATTCAAAGGAGTTCAAAAATAAGGATGCACTTGTTAGGGATTGAGAAGGATCATTGAGGATCAGTAACTCCATATCACAAGACTAATCACATGAAAATGAAGTGTATTTGTTGAAAGCCAAAGTGCAGTAGCTAATTATAATAGACTCTCAAGGTTCACTCGCTCAAACTCGAAGTGACACTAACTCTAGTCATTCAAACGCTCACTCTAATTTAGAGGACCACTCGTCCAATTAATAGAAACTATTGCTCATGCTTATATTAAATCAACAACTTCCTCATTAAATCGCCATCCCCTTTTAAAATTTTGTGCCTTATCAATCTAGCTTGTGAGGTCTCTCAATCACTTTCTTGTAGGGCTGTTCCCACAAAATTATCAGAATTCTAACAATTAAGTTAAAAAATACATAAAGGTTTTATCATGTACTTCTCTATTGGACTTTCATATACATGTCAAGTTGCAGCTTTTTTGTAGTGCCTAAAACCCTCGTAAATAGAGGATAAAAGGGCCATTTAAGACGATGATTTGTCTGATCTTTCACATTAGCAATAAGATTCACATGTAGTCTTACTTTCTATTCCCGCTTTTTTTCCCTTATGTTGTCTTCAGAAGAATCTTGTCATCACTGCAATTAAACACAAATCTAACAAATTTGCTACAAGGTCATCAACAAATTTTGTCATCTGACACGTTTCTTGAGGAGTGGAACGAATCTCAAGGTGATTTTTACCAATGAGCGTTCAAGCTTCAATTAAAAATAAATTGAAACTCTAATTTCAACAAGCTTACAGTCAAATTGATCAACTTGTCAAGAAGAACACAATGACACAAATATTGACCCAATCAAAGTCAGATCAAGCCTAGATCAAACAATTAATCTATTTTTGAAAGATTATGGTGTCCAATCAAAAAACGAAATGGATTCAAAATATGACAAGCTAATAGTTAAATCAAGCATCTCAATTAGACAAATCTACCATGCATAAGATCAACCAATTTTAATATTATTTAGGTACTCAATGTCCACAAAATATCATATGATCAATGTGATCTTTCTTGGTTGTCCGATAGAATGACATGCATGCTTTCTTAATCTGCTGGAATGCCTCTCCAAAACTTTATAAATAGAGCACTGCAATTTTCTTGCGAGGGGACCTAATTCATGAACCAAAGGAAGACTAGAGTTTGGACAAGAGGAATTGAGGTCTAGTGTTCTACACCTAAGGTCCAATGAATGCCACTCGCTCTTGCACCTGTTGAACATCATCGAAAATTGCTCATGAAGCTGTCAAACACAGTCGACCATTGCTCGTCCATCATTATTGACTGTCACCACCCCTTCTCGTTGCAACGTAGCCCCTTATACAGTCATGGCGTATGTTGCGGAGTAAGGATTAGCCTTGTGGATTAACAAAACATCCTACGGATAAATGCACTCATAAAATAGTATAAAAATGTAATCAATTTCATTTTTAATACGTCGAATGCTCTTTCAATTACACTAAGTAATGATGCATGTTTCTTGTTAAATAATTCATTCTTTCCTTTAATCACAATGGTACTGCATTCATAATCAGAGATGTGGTACTTCATATCAAGAAAGGACTTTAAGAAACCACATTTTATGGAATATTTAGAACCAATGATGTAATATTTCCCTGAATATTATCACTATTTGGAGATCACTTCAAATTTAATTTTTTTATAAGATCATTAATGAACTAATTGAGGGGCGATATTGGAATTTTATATTCACGTCTGAGTGCTGCAAAGTTAAATTTACGACTATTGTGATCACTCACTTCCCAACATGTCATTAAGAAGATAAAGCATGTGTTGAATTCACGTACTACTAATGTATCCGTGTTGGGGATCCATAATGTGTGATGTTTGATGTATGCAATCATATTGTTCTTTGCAACACGTGCATCGATATGTATACCATCAATCGCTCTTATCTAATCTTGTTTGAAATATTTATGAAGCCAGTTAATTTTTAGTAAAACCTACATGTAAATTAAAAATATAATATAAATGTACATTGAAGAATAACTTGTATGTGTTATCATTATGAATTTCTCTTGGTGTTTACCCAAAAGTGGGATCTATTGGTTTGATAATAAAACATGCATGTTGATATATTAATTTTTTGTGCTTAATTTACTTTTGAATTGGCCTCTTAGAAAGTTAAAATGGGTCATGATCTAGTATTGTAAGAGTATGCTAGTAAAACAATTAAGGTAACATACACTAATCTTTGAGGATATAACTATTGTTGTTAGAATACTGCAATCAGATAGGAAAATTTGGGCACATGGGAGTTTTTGCACGATTTAGGGAACTAAATTGTAACATGAAATCCCAAGGTTATGACCTTAGGAGAGATTAAGAATTAGTGCTGTTGTTGACTATCAATACTAGTAAATGTGATTAGATAATATGGATTTCTTAGGTCCGATTCAAGAGATATTATGTTACTTGAGAGAAAACTTTCATCTCTAATTTAGTTTAGGATTTTAAAAATTAGGATTAGTTACTTTAAAAATTCACCAAAAACATTGACCTTTCAAACTGAGCTTAGGACTAGCAATCAATAACTTTCACTTGTTGTAAGAATTTACGAGTTCCCTATATGATAGATACATGAACTCAAATTTATATATACTTGAGTGACACTTATACTTGCATGATTAATATGTGCTTCTGAGGATTATGGCATCAGGGTGTGAGTAGATATCCAAGGAATTTTCTTGAGCCTTCCCCAAAGGTTTATTATAAGGTGTTGAGCTTCAGGTAAATAAGGTTTTGAAAGTTTTTCTAAATCTTGCATGTGTTGCTCGGGTGATTTACTTTTTATCTAAAGATCGTTTATATAAACTTTAATATTTCTTCATCTTTGATTCACAAATATTATATTGAATAATCGGTGATAAGGGACTAACATTTTTTAGGTTGAACGACATTATATTATAGTAATATAGCACTTCTTCACTTCTATAGTGATGAAAGCAATCTTCTATTCAGATGGAATGCATATTGATTTTGTGATAACCAGAGTATGCGCCTAAAAAGCTCATAACAATGCCTCAGTTCATGGATTTGTCAGATTGAAGACGGGTCAGATATTTTCCGGCATATTTAATATTTGGGTCAAACAATTACAATCCTGTTCAATTTCGAGTCAGATCTATACTGCCCATGAGCCCGATTTGAACCATCCTATTTTAGTAGAAATTTCATAGAGGGGATGACTAAGAATGCCCTCTAACCTTTCCCCAATTTTAATGATTGTTAATTAAATAGCATCTAAGCAACTTCAATAATTCATTTTCTCTTTTGTACAATTAGCTGAAATGATTTTGACTTTTCAATAACTATTTGAAAGTTCAAATAATGAACAGCAAGTGACAGATTTTGGTAGAAATAAAGCAAAAGATGAAAAATTTTGACACGATTTTCTGTTTTAAATGATGTAGCATTTTTTTTCCTATGATATAATGAAGGAACTGACTCTAATTTTTTGGTCATCGATCTTTGAGTATAAAATATTTTTTTAAAACCGTAAGTTATTGAGTATCAAATTGTATTTTTTTATATAAAATATACAAGTTGTAGGAGAAGATAACAAATAACATTATGATTTACCTTATGATAATAATAATAAAGCGTTGCTTCATAATTTATGTTAGATGTGTTGGAGAAATTGAGTCATGTTTGTGAAATGGATATTATCATTCATGATCTAAAACGATAAAAAGTAATCATTATGCATAAAGAATTTCAAGAGAAGTTTTACCAAATAAAAGCAAATTTACATGTCAACCTTCCCTAGAATAGAATGGAGCTTCACTGTCTTCCCATTCTAAGATGAGGGCTTAAAGTTCAACATGCATGCACGATCTCACCTTATGCAGTTCAAATCCGAACCTCTGCTGTTTGAAGCAATTTCATGGCGGTTTCTTTCTTCGAACATCTAGCGTCGGGTCTCGTCCGCACCAAAAGAACACGCTTACTCCAGAAGTCTATTCATTGAACATGTTTTTAGAAGAAATATATTCAAAATGTAAAATAGCTTTTTATTATTATTATTATTATATATATACATAATTGATGTATGCCAAAATATTCACGGCGGCGGCAGAGTAACGGATATCGTTTAAGCGTTGTACGAGAATTGTGCACACACTCCGATGAAAAGGAACAAACAGTGACGACTCCAGAAGTTTTTACGTGGAAACCCGTAAAGAGAAAAACCACGGAGTCTGACCCAATTGTGAAAATTTATTATTGATTGATGATTACAGAAATCATTTGTCCCACATACAATAAATAATAATTATATTTTCATGTTACAATGTCGACTACGACTTTTAGTTGGTGGTGATTGACGATAATTGGTGGTGTAACTCTTAAAAATTAATTGATAATATCAAAATTAGTCACACTCAACTCAGTAATATATAGTCATGGTATCACTCTTAAAAATTAAATCGATAATAAACAAATTCTTATGTAATTTCTTAGATTAAAAAAAAAAAGACATAAATTTCAAACACTTAAAATTTTCTTAAAGGCCATATAAGCTTCCCTGAGAAGTAAGTAATAGTTTAAAAGGTGACAAAGGAAAGTCACTTGGTTCCAAGCATGTTTGTCCAACCCTTGATCTTCCACCATTGACTTCTTGTCGGTGATCACCTTCTCTTCTAATCAATTTTTAAACAAATTTAATATTCAATATTTATATTCTCTACAAAACATATATAATTTGACTCGAGCTTTTGGTTTATTGTAGTATGTCTTATTGGATTAAAATATAATAAACATCTTTCTCCCATCACCAAACATATCATGAGAGATAATTATTTTGCTTTTTGTTTAAATATATAAATGATTCAGTGTAATTATGGATGATTAAGAGGACACATAAGAGTGGTTCTTGTTGAGGATGTTAGGCATGGATGGATAATATTAGCTTAAATTATGACCTATAATTATAACTAAAATTATATTATAGTTTAAAATTTTTGGTAGAGGTAGGCCCAGTGCCAGATGATATAAATTTTAAAGGCAAATAAAAGAATGTTTATAAGTTTGATGGGTTTGAAGGCCCTCAAAATGGTATGATGACTAGGGTTTTGAGTTAATCAAAATTGATATTTTTTTTCTGAGGGTGTCAACAGTCTAGGTAACAACAATAGTAGTAAATTTACTTTGAGTCCCCATACTTTTGTATCACATTCGAGCATTATAATCTCTCATGAAATTGTTTGCCTTCATGAGATACCTCAAGTCTCGGGTCTGATCATGATGTTGAGTTATTTGGTTATTTTTTTAGAGAACTTGGAAGCATTTGCCAACATGCTTCATTTGAGTTCTGTTTACAACCCATAATTGGAAGATAAAACATATTTTTAATCACATCTTCGGTAATATACTTCATTGTTTTTTTAAAAACATACAAAAAGGTTGAATGAAGTTCTATGCCAAAATAAATTTGCTTACAACTCCATGTCTTATCATAAAAATGACTGTAATTTATGATAGTAGAAGTCATCATGAGTATAAAATAATTATTTAATATTGTAAATAATTGTGTATCAAAATTGATGTGCGTCGGAAGGTCCGTAGGGGTAAAGCAATGAATTATCGTCTTAGTGTTGCACAAAAACCCAACACACATTTAGATAATTAAAGATGAGTAAGCAGGAGGAGACACCTCAATTTTTAAGTGAAAAACCTTGGAAAGAAGAAAAAATTATGAGGTCTAGCCCAATTGAGATAACCCGCTATGAACTGTGCGTACACATGTCAACTCTTCTTCTAAATTAAAGAAGAGAGTTACAAAAGCTAATATTCATAATTTTATAAAAGTAATGTTGATATAATATTATAATTGAGCTATAACATATATAATTCTTGGTTATAATAGTGATAGTTAGCCACAAAGGGGTGATGGTTTTTGTATTAATTAGCCATAAATTTCGTAGTTGAAAGCTACAATAGTAGAAGTTGACCACATAATTGACCACAAAGATCAAAATTGGTAGCTAAAAAGGCAGTAATTGGTCATAAAGGTTTTTATTTTTAGCTATAATAATGGTAGTTAGCCATAGAAGCGAGAGCTAGAAACTGTAATAATAATAATTAGCCATAATATTGTAGTTGGTTGCTACAAAGGTAGTCATTTGACATAAAAGTTGTAGTTCGTGGTTGTAATTGTGATAGTTGGCTATAAAGGTTATAGCTAGAAGCTTCGACAGTAGTAATTACTCACAAATGTTGGAGTTAGTAGATGCAATAGCAGCAGTTGGCCATAGTTGTTGTAGTGAAAGCTGTGATAGTAATAGTAGTCCACAAAAACCATAATTAATTGTTGCGAATGTAATTGCTACAACTGTTGCAAGCAAGGGTCACCTACGACAAGTGGTCGGCATAGGGCAGACGGTGATGGTTGGTGGCGGTCAATGGTTGTTAATAAGCAGTGGTCAATTGTGGTTGACTGCTACATTGACCAATGGACATAACAGCCGTATTTAGAATACAACATTTGCAAACAGTGGTCAATGACAATTGGTGGTCAATGGCGGCTAGCTGTAGCGACCTGCGGAGGTCGATGCTGACCAACAAAAAATTGTCGGTGGTTATAGTGGTCGATGGTTATTGATACACCTAAAATATATATAGTTTTATACACATTTTTATACATATTTTTGAGATATTGCGTTTAAATGGAAGATATTTTGTGTTTTTCTTTCATGTACAAGTAAAAAAGTTGAAAAATAATTAAAAGAGTGAAAAATAATCAAATTTGGAGCAAAAATGTGAAAATTGTGCTAAAGTGTTTCGGCGCCTAAGCGCCAGATCCGACGCTTAAGTGCCGGTGAAACAAAAAAGGTCGCGCTTAAGCGTCAGAGGCCTCATGTTTAAGCTTCAGAGACCGTTATTTGGTGGTTTTCTTCATTTGGTCGAATTTTGAAGAGGTATTTGAGGCACTTATTGGCTTAAGATGGTGGTTATGACCACTAGGAACATAAATATGTTTAAAAGACTTGTGAAAGGAGGCATCCTTTGGAGAATTCATCAAATGTGGACACATTTTGAAGAGTTTCCAATGCACCTTTTGGAGATTTATAAAAGGAGGAAGTTGAGACATTTGAAGGGGGTGCTTGAAAGTTCTGAAAAGAGTTAGAAGAAGAGGAGTTCTAAGGAGTTTGGAGAGATAGTTTTGGAGAGATTTTCAGACACCACAAAAATTTACTTTATCCTTTTTGTTTATAGTTTATTTTAATAATGTTTTAAAAAGGAAGAGATTCAAAGGAACTTCAAGAGTTTGGTGAAGGATTTGAGATAAATTTTTATCTTTTATTTTGAACTATTTTTGATTTTAATCGAGACTTCTGGTTAGTTTGACAATGATTTCTACTTTTAAACTAAAGTGTGGTTTTGTTTTCTCCATGAATTCTAAGTAATTTTCTTTATATTTCTCCTTAAAATGATAAGTAATTAAAATTGGATGGAAGTTGTGGAGAGTATTGATCTTTAATGTTGGAAGAAGTTGTAATGATTTAAATCCACGAACTTCATTTACTTCTTGATTTGGCCTATCCAGATGTTAAAATTTGTTGTGAAAACATGTAAGGACCGAGCTGATATTGTCACTGTCAACAATTGAAAAGCATCACATAAGGTTGTATGAATGAGAATGTAATTCAAATGATTTAATGCAAATAAACAGGAAAATAGTCGTTGAAGGGTGTAGAGTTAGATGACTTTAAATTGACAGGTTAAAGCCCTTAACTTTGTTTATTGTTTAACTTTGTTTATTGTTTTTTGTTTATTGTTTTAGGTTCTGATACGAGATGTTAGCCCCCAACTTGAGGGAATCGAAGGAACTCTAGAGTGAGAGTTGGTATCTTCTCTGTCTAGCCGGTCTTCAGAACTATTCAAACTTTAAATTAGCCAATATTCTTTATAGCATCTCTAGTAAGGGTAAAAAATATAATTGCTCCTATTTGGCACAACATAATTTGCATACTTTCACAACATAATTCTTATATTTATTACTGATTCATGATAAGAAGAAAGATATTTTTCTTATTAAGTGTTTTTCATCTACAAAACTCTAGTTATTTTTTAAATTATTACTGTTTTGTCAAAATATCAAAAATACCAAAAAGATTTTAATTTTAATACTGCGAAAATATTTTTAGTTTAAGTAATTGTCTTTTTAAAATAGAAAGTTTATTGTTCAACAGAGCATATTGTGTATTTCCCTGTGGGTTCGATATTCAGGTCTTAATCAAAATATATATATATTAAAAAGTTAAATTCTTATTTCTTTCAGGATCAAGTTTTTGGTACTGTTGCAAAGTAAGGAAACATAAGTGAAAATTATAATTTAAGGCATTGTTATATTGTGCACATAAACAATAATGAGATTATTATCACCTAATCTTCTTTCCAAAATAAGCTGTGAAGTTCTTCTTCTTCCTCACTCCCCCCTCTAAGTGATGAGAACTGGTCTATTTATAATTTGTTTAGAGGGGCATTTTGATCTGATCGAATGTTCCATATTGATCACTCTTGATCATAAGGTTTAAATCTATTTGGGACATGGGATTTCATATAGTTGTGAACACATACAACCCAGCAGAAGATCCCGTATACTATAGAGTTGACGGAGAATAGGAAGTAAGTTAGAGAGTGAGATGGATGGAAAAATCCTTGGTGCAGGATCTGGAAAAGCCTATGTAATTGTGTTCTCTAGAAAGTCAGATATAATTGATTCCACAATGATGCCTAAAGCTCACTAAGGAGAGAGAGAGAGAGAGAGATCAACGAAAGACATTGGCTGTTCTTTGGTTAATAACCATAGATTTATAGTGATTAATTTAAATCGGCCTAAAACAGTCACAAACTTAGGATTATAGAATCACATAGGTTAATACATGTTCAAATTCTGCATGATGTAAACGCTTTAAACCCTTCCAACTGTAATAGTGGTTCAGACAAACACATCTTTAAAATAGTACTATTACTATTTCAAAGATGTGTTACTTGAAAGAAAAATTGTTCTAGTATAACTATGCAGCTGAAAAAAAAAGTTCAGAACTAATAGCACATGTGATTCTTCTCTTCATGTGACTCTTTCATGTGATTCTTCACTTTCATATATAAACCACCAAGTTCTTATTAATTTACGTATCTAAAACCCATTCTTTATCATTTACATTATACCACTCAAATCTTTAATATCACATTAAAAATTTCTTTCTTTTCACTTTAAACAACAGAATATATATATATATATATATAGAGAGAGAGAGAGAGAGAGAGAGAAGAATAGCTTTGTGCGTCCCCTTGCCGATCGGTAGAGGAGAAGGAAGAGCAAAGAAGAAAAAAGAGAAGGAATGGAAGAATTCATCACTTACGTGCATGGGAGGTTTCGGTGTTTGTGTAGCTGAAGGAGTGAAGAGAAAAAAACATGAGGAGAAGCCTCAACTTCTTACGTGGAAAACTCTTGAAAGAGAAAAAAATCATGGGACTTAATATAGTTAAAATAATTCACTGTGAATAATGAATATGCAAGTCCACTCTTCTTCTTAATTAGGGAATATGAAATTACAAAACTATATAGTTATAATATGATCGTAGTTCTTGACAACAGCAAGTTGCAAGAGTCATAATCGATTGTTGTGGTGGTAGTATTCTGCATGAGCCTTGTAGAATGTAGTTGTAGCACCCGTTTGTTATAGAAGTTTTAGTTAATAACCATGACAGTATTGGGTCGGGTGGACTATTGATGGTACTCCAGAAGCGTTGATTAGTCGGAGAAGTCTTAGTAAGCAGTTGTGGGAGCTGTGGATCTCGTAGGTCGTAATTGATCACATAGGTCATAATGGTGAGTAGTAATGACGTCGGTAGACTGAGGGGAAGGACCAAAAGCTACACGAGTTGTGGATCACATAAGTCGTATTTTCTCACATATGCAGTAATGGCAAGTAATAATGTTGTTTGTAAGTTGCGAGGGCTAGAGTCAGGAGCTACATGAGTTGTGGAGCATGTAGGTCATAATGGTGAATAATAGTGACGTCTGTAAACCACAAGGCTCATGGTCTAGTGTTATAAGAAATGGAAACCACGTAGGTCGTTGTTGGTCACATAGACTATAGTAGTGAGTTACGATGTTGTTTGTAGGTCTCGGGGGATGGAGTTGGGAACTTCGAGTTGTGGATCATGTATGCCGTAGTGGTGAGTAGTAGTGCATCCATTGATAGCAGGAGTCAGAGTCAGGAGCTGCACGAGTTGTGGATTCTGTAGATTGTAGTTGATCGCGTATGTCGTACTGGTGAGTAGTAATGACATTCGTAGACCACAGGAGCCGAATTCGAGTGTTACACGAGTTGTAGATCATATAGGTCGTAGTTAACTACGTAGGTCATAGTGGTGAGTAGTAGTGACATTCGTAGACCGCTGGGGCCAAAATTGGGAGCTGCACGAGCTTTGGACCATATTGGCTGCATTGATTATGTAGGCTGCAATGGTGAGTAGTAGAGGCGTTCATAAACCGTGAAGGCTTGAATTGGGAGCTGCACAAGATGTGGACCTCGTAGGACGTAATTGCTCATGTAGGCAGTGGTGGCGAGTAATAATGATGTTCGTGGGTCGTGAGGGTTGGATTCGGGAGCTGTAGAAGCAAATGCATAATGCATTGTTACACCATTTATGGATGTGTTGTTGCACCGTGTTTGGGGTTAGCCCGAAACTTGGGATGATATGTCACTTTGTTTGTTGTTTTTTTACTATGAAATGTCAGCTATTGCTTCATACGGTGCTTCATAGCAAAGAATGGATAGCGGCCGATGGCAATTTGAGGCGGCTGACGAGTGGTGGTCGGCGACAAAGTGACGTTAGATTTTAGCTTCTTCTCCAAATTTCAAGCTCTTTCTCAGGCTTCAATCTCTCGCCCCCTCTCATGATAGGGGTGGGGCTCTATTTATAGAGTTTTGGGAGCACTTATTGTAGAAATATGAATCACTTTGATGGGACGGTCCGGAGAGTTTTCTTTGATCATACGATTTTTATGGACATTTAAGTGTCTTAACGATGTTGGTATTGAATGATCTTGGACTTGTTGGATTCGTCTTGTTGAGACGTTTGATTTGATTATGAACTTATAAGATTCGACATTCATTTGATCTCCAAAATATGCTCGAGAAAGTTCCAAAAGTGGTTTAATGACCTGGTTTGAGTTTGATTTGACTTAGATTAAATAAATTTTGGTATCATCGGGTCTGTGTCATCGTGTCGGTTTGTTTGACTATAAGTTTGTATAAATCGGAGCTCTAAATGACTTTTAATTGAATTTTAAACATTTTTTGATCTAACACTTGTGCGTTTGTATTTGTATATATGTCACTTGAATCCTTAACAACACGTCAAATATATCACAGTTATGATTTTTAAAAGTGAAATAGAAATGTTTCATGCTTAGATTTATAGCACATAGGAATTGTGTCGTATGTATGTAAATTTTCTTTTACATATCTAAATATAAAATATATAATTTATTTATTGAAGTTTAAATGCTAGCTATGTAAATAAGTAGGAATTGATTGGCATGGACGTAAATTTTTCTATATTTTTTAACAAGAGTTAATAGAAGTTTCGAGTAGAAGAACATGCATTCGAACACTAGTATTTATAGCCTGCCGACATTGAATGAAGACTAGCTGTAAAGATGGAGAAAATTCAACTAAATTCAAACAGAAAAATTTTAGTCTTCAGATATGTATTTTACAGCAAGCAAAATAGTCTAATACATAACTAGTTAATGAAATTTTATGATATTATTATATTAAGTTTTTCTTTCATGCCCGCATCCCTTGCTAACTCCTCTTATAATATTTCACATTTTGTATTAGGCATGAATTCATTTGAATATCTTAATATGATTTTATGGTTAAATTGAGAGCTCAAGATAGACCAAACATAATGCTATTAATAGTCATGATTCAATTTGAGTTCATATAAACTCAGATCAAGCGATTGAAGTATTGTAGAAAAATTTCGGTGCATTAATTGAAAGCATATTATCTTTAAATTTGACATACTTATAACTAAATCGTGCGTATCGATGACAAAAACCCTATGAGCTCAAGAGAATTTAATTTTGAGGTCTTTAATTCACTTACATATTAAAAAATTATCTATGATCAAGGGAATTATGATGGATCATCGAGATGAGTGTTTTGTTATTCTGTCTAAATTTATTTAAAATGTGTTGTGAAAAAACAACGGTAATAAAACAAAAAACAGGATTGAGAAAAACGCAAAACAGAAAAGCACAGTGGAAACACACAGATTTATGTAGTTCGGCAAATTGACTACGTCCATGGAGCTGTAAAGGATTTTATCACTTCTAGGAATTAAACACGTCGATCACCTCGACAATTACAAAAAATCACTATTTCTCTCTCCTCTCATCCTCTCCTTCTCTCTCTCTCTACCCGAGAGCTTCTAACCGAAAAGCTACCAATGCCGAAGAGGAAGCCTGTGAAACCAAAACCCGAGAGAGATTACAAGGGGAGCTAGACGCCTATTTATTAGTCTAATCCAATTTGCTATCAAATTTATGTAAAACATGAAAAAATATCAATTTTAACAATGGACCGGTTTCCATATTCACAACAAAATGCCCCCTAAAAAATTTTAAATAGACCCATATTCATTACTTCAAAGGTGTTTTGATGTTGTTGATAATTTTCTAGCACGCAACAAAATTGAAGTGTATGCATTAGATAGGGAAATACGTGAGTATTGAGAGGTATGTATGTAAACCTTCCTTATAATATTTAGTTATTTACGGCTAACGAAAGATCATGGTCCACTAAAATTAAAGATTCTTGTTGACTTTTTAAATTTGAAACTAGGAGGAATAAACTCATTAGTCAGATTAATTCCAGAAGAGTCAAGTCGACGATGCTAATATGTTGTAAATATAAAATGCGAAGAAAATTTAAATTTGAAAGTAAATAAAAAGAAATTCTAGAGATTATGAAGAGGCTTCCAATTTTGAAAATTTTTAATAATTTTTGTATTTAAAAATGAATTTCAATATATTAAGCATATTTTAATCTAATATGGAGTCAATTATTCTCTCTATCATAAGTTCATCAAAACCTACGATCACTGTGTAGTTATTTTTTCAAGAATTAATTAGCAATCCGCCTTATAATTTATAATATATAGGGAGAGTTGTTTGTGATTTACATGTTTTTGAAGAAGTTCTAGTAGCAAATACATATGATTCCACCAATGACTTTCTGTCATCCGACATGAATCTAGAGGCAATTTTTTGAGCAAAAATTGTTCAAACTTCAATTAAAAGTCGTCCAAAACCTTGATTTCAGCAAACTTGTGGTCAAATTGACCAGCTCGACGAGAGAGACCAAAACATTCCAAAATTGTTCTAATCTAAGTAAAATCAAGCTCATATCAAGTCGTTTAACCACTTTTGAAAACTTTCAGTCCATTTTTAGAAGATCAAACAAATTCCAAATATGAAAAACTTATTATCAAATCGAACGTCTCCACAAGAAAAATCCAATGAGCATAATATCACTCAATTCTAACATAATTTAAGACAGTCAAATGTCCCCAGAACACCGTTCGATCGAGGAAATCTGTCTAGAACATCAGAACAGAACGATATGAATTTCTTCCTTATTTGTAATCTGAATTCTATAAATATAACTCTACCCCTCCTCCTCTTGAGAATGGGACTAAACTCAGAACCAGAAGATGACTAGAACCTGGAGAACAGAGATATGAAGTTTCCTATACTTCACCGACAATCCAACAAACACTTCTAGCTTTACAGTCATCAACCATTGCTCGTTGGCCGCTTTTGACATCCATTGTCTGTCCCCCGCACTTTACTGTGAAATATCATTTGAAGCAATAATCAACACCATAGAATCACGTAGAAACCTTTATGAAACAGTGCATCACTCAAATGTCAGGCCAACGCCAAAAGCAGAGTGTTGAACCTCCAACAATTACTCCCAGTTGTGGTCGCTCCCTATTGCAAGACAATGAGTTCTTTTGTGCACGAATGTTATAGCTTGGGAAACAGTGTAGCCCTATCTTGCAGTGGGGAGAAAGCGTTGTACTTAATTACCATCTTATAATGAAACATTTCAACTAAGCAAGTCTTTGTGATTTTTTTTCCCTTTTGGTGTTTTCCAAGTAAAAAAATTTTGTATCTCTTGTGATTATTTACTTTTATCTGAGTGTTTGTTGGATCATCGTATAACTCTAAGATGATAATTCATTACTCCGTCGCTGCAAATTATCAAACATGCATTAGTTTAATGACTTTTGGGTATAGAATCAATCCTGCCACTGAAGTACTTTTGAGACTTGTTGCATGGCCATTAGACGCAATAATCACAACAACAAAACGTCCTACTCCATCACTTATCATTGTAGGGGAGAGTCACGAAGCCAAAGGTGTCAAGCCTCCACATCTTTCAATCATGGAAAGTGTTACCCTACTAGACATAATGATTCAAGTTCTTCTATAGAAGTTCGAGCACACGGGATTGAGGAGTCTCAAGTGGTGATTATCCTCCTTGTATGCATAGCTCCATAGTCATTGATGCAGCCAAATGAAACTTACTTATCACCAGTTTAACAACCAACAAAAAATGCCCCACAATAACATACTCATATCGAGCCCCCTCTCCACGATAGAACCCTTTCCCTTTTAGGCTGGGATGTTAACCTCCTTGCTACTATAAGTTCCACTTTTACATCACTAGAAGTTCACATAGTGATGTCCCATCATGTTTTGTCGCTTTTGATGATGACATCTGTGGCGAGTTGAACATCTGATCTGAGAAGATTTCTCTATGGGGGATCGAGATCGTTTCCCCGATCACCGCAAATTTCAAGAATCATGTCCTTTAGCTAAAGCAGTCCTCTAACACTCTATATCAGCAGGTTATGAGCTCCCAAATATTGATTCCTATGAAGGAGTAACTGGCCCATAAAAGCACGTTAACCACTATTGAATCATCATAGTCATCCAGCATGCCTCGGATGCACTTCTCTGTCAAGTATTTTCAACCACTCTCAATGACCAAGCTCACTTCTGATTCTACTCTCTTCCGGAAAGACAATATCAATACCTTCAACTGACTTGCCAAATTGTTTATGGAGCAGTTTATCGCCAATCGGAGAACCATCAAATATTCATTTAATCATTCAGAAATCTATCAGAATGCGGGAGAGTAGCTCAAAGACTATTTTCACAAGTTCTCTACCAAAGTTTGCTACATCTTAGAGGTGGATCCTGAAATGCAAAGAGGAGTCTTTCTAGGAAGACTTCGCCCAGAATCTTTCTACTCATCACTAATGTAAGAGACGATACACTCTTGTGTCTATCTTGTCCCTCGCATTGAAGCTTAGATCGTTGTAGATAAGGCCATCAGTGCACATAAAGAGTAATTTGAGCGATTTGGGAGTAACTTTGGGGACTCCAATCAAACCTCACTACAGAGAAATTCCAAGCAGCAGGGGAATCATGCCCTCCCTCCTCGGCCTGCAAACCAGCAATGAGATCCTTGACCCTAGAAGGAGAATATGCAGCTCAACACGTCGCACGTTGAGATTCTAGTGGTTATTAAGGATGAAGAGACAGTTAAGTGGCCTCGCCCCCATTCTGACAGTCTCTCGTTCCAAACCTCCAAATATTGCACAATTCCTTTCTGAAGACATCACTCTAATCTTCTCCCGACTCAGTTGGTTGATCCTGCTTGCTTCCATTCATTCCAAGCATATGGATGTCGCACTATTCCTTCCAAATACTATCACTTGAGTCCGCTCCAATTTCATTTGCGTGGTCTTGTGGCTCAAGACCCCCTTAGTGCAGTGACACTGCCCTGATGCAGTATTATATATATTAAAAGAAAATTGATATTTGGCAGATGCCCAAATATCGATTTCTCATGCATTTTTTGGCCCCATTATGAAAGCCCGTGCAGGTGTCTATAATTTCAGAGCATTCAAGCCATAGTGGGATCGAACTCTTTACTTGAGGGGACTTACAGTGACTCGGCCACCAACAGGTCAAGGCTATATATATATATATATATATATCATTAGTTTAAGTTTTATATTATGTAATATTTATTCAAATTTATTTTCTCAACAATTTATTTAAATAAAAATTTTCTATATTTAAATTTAATGATATAATTATAAATTTTATGGTAATATAATTTTTTTAAGAAATTTGATTTTAAGGGAAAGCAAAATTTTGTGTATGATATAATAATAAAGAATAAAAAAATTCTTGAAAATGCATGTGTAAGATATAATATAAACTATATCTTTCTTGTCCTTTTTGCTTGGACCAAGTATAATTTATAATATTAAAAAACAAATGTTTAGTCCCATAATAATCTTATTCTTAGAGCACCCCCGTTTTATTATTATTATTATTATTATTATTATTATTATTATTATTATTATTATTATTATTATTACGGACCAATGCATATCGTTTAAATACGGCCATGGTTGAAAAATCCTTAAAAACGGCAATAGTGCTTGAACATTTACTAGTCAAAACACACGTGCCATTGACAGTCCACATGCCATTTGCCATTTACATTCCAATCTCAAGCCAAACACGAAATCAAAAACCCAAAACCATAACACCATTACAATCTCATCCCTCCAATCCACACTATAAATGCATAACCAGAGCCCCCTCCCATAAAACCAGAGCCAATCACAAGTAAGCCACAATAAACCCCCATGGCAAGCCTACCTTCCTTCCTCTCCCCAACAAGCTCCTTCACCACCCAACCCATCTCCACCAAAAGACCTCCAACTCCCCACTACTTCCCCAAAACCATCTCATGCAAGTCCAATGGAAACGACGACAACAATGTTCAAGAAAGAAAATCCTTCAGCGGCCGGCGCGACCTCCTCATAAGCATTGGTGGTCTATACGGCTACGCTGCCGGCTTTGCACCAAATCCTCGCATGGCAATTGCTTCTCCAATCCAAGCTCCCGATATCTCTAAGTGCGGCTCGGCCGAGATCCCGGCCGGTGGAACTCCCACAGACTGCTTCCCGCCATTCAAATCCACCATTAACCCGCCATTCAACTCCACCATTATTGACTTCGTCCCACGGCAAAACCAAGGGCCGCCTCGCGTCCGCCCGGCCGCCCACCTTGTTGATGCAGAGTACTTGAAGAAGTATGAGAAGGCCGTAGAGCTGATGAGAGCTCTTCCGGCCAACGATCCCCGCAACTTCACGCAGCAGGCCAATGTTCACTGCGCCTATTGTGACGGAGCTTACGACCAAGTCGGTTTTCCCAAACTTGATCTTCAGGTATGCCTCCACGTGTAATTCGAGTGACAAAATTTTAGCAACAGAATATTGAATTCCCCTCATTCACATCCAGGTGCACAACTCATGGCTCTTCTTTCCCTGGCACCGCTTCTACGTCTATTTCCACGAGCGCATCCTCGGCAAGCTCATCGGCGACGATAGCTTCGCCCTCCCCTTCTGGAACTGGGATTCCCCTCATGGAATGGTGCTGCCTGCTTTCTACACCAAGCCATCCTCTTCCCTCTACAACAAGAACCGCAACCCCAACCACCAACCTCCGGTCACCATCGACCTCAACGGCAACACAAACCAGAACTTCACCAATGCAGAACTCATCGAAGACAACCTCAAAATCATTCACCGACAAATGATATCCAATGGCAAGACCGCGCAGCTCTTCTTGGGGGCTCCGTACCGAGCGGGAGACGAACCCAACCCGGGCAGTGGGTCCATAGAGCTAACCCCGCACGGGCCGGTTCATATCTGGACCGGAAACCCGGCTAATCCCAATAATGAAGATATGGGGAACTTCTACTCCGCCGCGCGGGATCCCATCTTCTACGCACACCATGGCAACATCGACCGCCTCTGGTCGGTCTGGAAGACACTCGGTGGCAATCGGAAAGACTTCAAGGATCCTGATTGGCTCGACGCCTCTTTCCTCTTCTACGACGAGAATGCGCAGCTTGTGAAGGTGAAGGTCAGAGACTGCCTCGACACGGAGAATTTGGGCTACAAATATCAGGAGGTGGAGAGTCTTTGGTTGAATAAGCGGCCGACACCGAAGGCAGGCACAAGCACAAAGGGTTTGTTGAAGAAAAAAGCGCCGGCGGTGAGTGGAGAGCCAGCGTTCCCTGTCACGCTTAATAAACCGGTGAGCGCGACGGTGAAAAGACCAAAGAAGGGGAGAAGCCAGAAGGAGAAGGAGAATGAAGAGGAGGTGCTTTTGGTGGAAGGCATTGTGGTAGACCGGCATGAGTTCGTGAAATTTGATGTGTATATAAACTCGTCGGAGGAAGAGAAGTTGAGGCCTTCGGCAAGTGAGTTTGCGGGGAGTTTCGTTAATTTGCCGCACAAGCATGGGCATGGGAAGAAGGTGAAGGATCTGAAGACTAATTTGAGGCTTGGGATCACGGATTTGCTGGAGGATCTTGGGGCTGAGGATGATGACAGTGTCGTGGTTACGCTTGTGCCTAGAACTGAGAATGGGAGCAAGATGAAGGTTGGGGGGCTTCGTATTGAGTTCTCTTCTTGAGAACTTAATTGATACGTGCATGCGTATAGATTTTTTTAAATTTTTAGTATTTTTGGTGTTCGTTTTTGTCTATGGGTTGAATAATGACGCCGATTGCTAGGCCATGGCTGAACTTCGGGTTTGTGATGCCATATTGGCTCTTTGCGGTATATTGTTTTTAATAATAGGTTTCATTAATGTTTTTTTTTTTAATTAGCTGGATACGTCGTTCTATGAAGTCTTTGTTCTTAAAAGCCTCATTTTGTCACGGGTTTACAATATATGTACAGAAAGTTGGAAGATGAATATTATATTTCATTAAAGCAAAATTGACTAGCGACTACTTTGATTAAAAGTCTTTATCAAAACGTAATTCAGTTTTTATCTAGCTGAAATAAAATTAACAAATAAATGATTTTAAATCCCTGCCGTCTTAAATAGCCATTTTTTTAATTGTTGAGGGGTTATAGGGATTACTTTTATTTTGATTTTTATTTTATTTTATTTATATTTCTGATTTGAGTCATAATATATTTAATAAGTTAAAAAAAAAAAGAATGGCTATTTTTTAAATTAATATTTTTAAAGATATATTGATTTATTTTTAAAAAATAAAATAAAAGCAAAAATATGTAAGGAAATATCAAACAAATATATTTAAATAAATATAATCTCAAATAAGTCTAAGAGAGACATTTATAAACCTAAATTAAATCTACATCTATCTAATATAGAGCTAAATCTCCAACCTTCCAAGAGGTCATTTGCCCCAATATAAAATTCTTAAATCTTAAAAAAAAAAAAAAAAAAAAACAAGGCATGCCGCTATGGCTGCTATGGCTTGTAAGTGGAGTCCTAACTTGCAGCAATTATTGCATCCCTGAACATCATATAAAACATTATTTTCTCCACAAATTTTCAAACTTAAAGGGAAAGACCTAACATTTACTATTACTGACAATATATATGAATAGCTTTTATTATTTAAAAGTTTTCTTTTTCAAATATATAGATTCGAAATCATATAACTATAAAATTTTAATTTATTTTATAAATTTATCTATGCATGTAGCTAGTTATCAATTCATTCAATATAACTAAAAATAATTTATCATTTTTTTGTATTTTGTACATCAAAGTATGGCAATGTTCTGATTTATATATTTGAGTAAGCCAGCAACCTAGTTCAATTGAGTTCAATTAATATGTCTTAAGGTAGTGAAGGCTAGGTGTTATTGTCAAGGGAAAATCAATGCTTTTGTCAATTTGGGTGGTCACTTACCCAATTAATAGAAGCTACTTGCTCACGCCTTTTTCCAACTAATGACATCATTAGCAAGTTAGCATTCAAATTAAAATCTCATAATCTCTTCAATATGGTCGCCAACTCCATCCAATCAACTGCCTAAGGGGTTAACTATATGCATTCATGAGAATTATGATTGTTATTTTCATGTGCATATAAATGTCTAATCATGTATTTTTTTTTAAATGTTATATATTTAAACGTCATGGTGTAGCTTCTCATGTAAATTCTAGTCAAATGGCTATTTTTTGGATGAATAGTCATTCCAATCACGTTAAACTCTTAATATATTTCTCAAATTATTTTCCTCTGAGCTCTTTCTTCTCTCTCCCCTTCTCTCTCTCTATCTTCCTTTCTCCTCTAGCTCTTTTCTTTGTTAGAATCTTGTGTTACTTGCTAGTAGAGTTCTAGTGGTGCCCCTAATACATCTAGATTTAATTTCTAATAAAGCACTATGAGCTTCGAGATTGATGTTAAGAGCAAAAGATGGATAATTATAAGAAGTAGAGTAATAAAATAGAAAGTAGTACATATGGAAATTTACTACATCACCAACAGGCAACATGCCAAAAGAATTTTAGGAGTTCTCCATTGGGATTAATTCAATAAGGACTCGAAAGCTTATCTTTTCAATGTATCTTAGATTTGAACTCATCCAATAGTGTCAAAGTCATCCAAAAGGTGAAGGCATCTAAGGAAGTGTTCAACTTGTCCAATATTTAAATCAAGTAAATAGGATTTCAATTCATAAAAGAATTGAATTTGTTGGATGAAAAGTTTAATTTATCCAAGATTTGAGGAACTCAAAGGAGAGTAAACTTGTCAAAAAAACCGAAATTATTCAAGAAAGAATTTAATTTGTTCAATATTTGAAGTAATACACATAATAGTTTAATTATTCAAAAAAAATTAATGACGTTTAAAGACAATTTTAACTAGCTCGATTAAAATCGAGATTATAATGAGAGTTAAACATCTTAGCAAAACCAAAATAACAAAAAAAAAAATTCTCCCTTTGAAAACATTTATTTTATATAAAATTAAGAGGGAAAATGAGGGAGGAAAATGTCTGAGAAAATTTTCACAGAAGTTGGACCTAAAAACTCAAAAATAAACTCTTAAATTTAAAGTCGACCAACTTCAAGTTAAATAATTAAAGCATTAAAGATTTAGATCAACATTAAAATAACTTATTTATTAATGAATGAGTACTCAGATACTTTTGTGAAAATAAATTAACTTAAATTTGAGAGTTGAGTGATATGTTCAGGTTAAGGTTAAGTTAGAGTTACGAGATTGCTCCCAATAGGAGAGCTAAGGCTATTGGGTCAATGAATATTTTGTGCTTAAAGAAGTTACATTTATTCTTAATTTTAAATTTGATTTTCATAATAAAGGATGAAGTCATATCTAATGAACTTGAAAAGGAAAAAAAGTTATATGTTTTTTTAAAAGTAGCTTCATTGATAAGAGTTATAGCGTCATCTGATTTCTTACTCACACAATATAGAGCATTAGCTATTTTGATAAAAATTAAGTTACAAAGCATGATCCAGAATGAAAATGATAGAAAAAATCAATTTTTAAACAACAACTTGTGCTTTAATTAATGAGATCGTTGAATTTCTAACACAAAAGAAAATCAAACTAGCATCAAATTTAGTAAAATAACTTATTAGAATAATAAATGCTTTGATATTCTTTTATTTTTAATAAACTAATATGTTATTTAACTATGTTGTTTATTTTGCTAGATTATCTCTAAGAAGATAAGAACATAACAAAGCTAACCTATATCCAAGCATGCTAATAGACTGATTTTATAAGCTTAATTTATCTTTGGACAATGGTTGGGAGTAAGCAAGTAAACCTTCTTCCATACGAAGTACAAGCAAACATTTTAATTTGTTAATAATCAGAGTTCTTAAAATTTTCTTGACATATGCATTTATAGAGAATAATCCATCAAATCTTGAGACGATTAACTATTCCTTGATATATAATCAATTTTAGGTCATTTTATAAAGTTTTGCATGCATTAATTATATGGCTATATTAAAAAAAATGAAATAAAAATAAAAATAAAAATGCTTTGAGTTTTTTGCATCAAGAGGATATCACTAACAAGGTGCAAGATGACAGGAGAGTAACTAATAATGCTACTTTAAGAGGTATGTTTGTCGTGGCATATAAATATTAAGGGACATAATGAGTAACGATGCTCAAAGACAAATCCCACTTTTAAAATGGATTGGTTAATTTGTGAGTGTTAGGAGAGGTATAAAACCAAATGCTTGCCGAGACATCTTAAGATGCCTGATATATTTGGGAAGAGTTTTGACGGACTTTTGGGAGAAGTTCCCAGAAGGGTAAGAAGCTAAAGGAACTTATGACTTGTGGAAGTTTGTGATGGATAGTGTTGTAATCGAGTCGAACCGAGCCAAATTATATCATATTTTGGAATTGGTTTGATACAATTATAAGATGTTAATGTTCGGCTTAAGCTTACGTCTAGCTTTCACATATTGTTCAAGATTGACTTGTTTAAAGTTCCAATGTTTGAACTTGATTTGTTCATGACAAGTGAACAAGTGTTTAAACAAGCTAATAAATGAGCTAAAAATTCAAACAAGTACTTAGATTTTCATATAAAAATATAAATTTTACAAATATAAATAAATAAACAATTGAATAAATCATATAACTTGTTTTTGATATAAAGAAAAAAAACTAACTCACTTGTATCTAGTGTCTATAATAAATATATTCTCACAACAATAAGTTCAAATACAGAAAAAAATTGAAAAAAGAGTAAAAATAATTAGATGAGCTAGTATTACAAAGTAACTCATAATGTGAAATTATTCATCAAATGTTAAAATTTATTGAGAAAATCAGAGATAGTCTGATCAAGCATAATTAAAAGGAATGAACATATGTGATGTTCACTTTTAAAATTCCGTCATGTTAATTTTCAAATAGTTAATAATTAATTAATTAATTAATTAATTAATTAAATGTATATATAATTAAGAATTAACCTAAAATTTTTATTGATATAATAACATATTACTGCTAAAAATATAATTACATAAATTTCAGCAAATTAAATTTTATTTATATAATATATCATACATTATATGTGCTATATTCGAGCTTCATATCGAGTATTTAATAAGTTGTTTGTTAAATAACAAACGAGTTTGTTCGTGAATATAAATGAACAAGTTCTACTATGTTCAAGTTGAGTTCATTCAAGATTCAAGTTTTAAAAACTTGTTCCAACTTGTTTATTTAATTATTTGAACGAACATGATCGAGTCATAATCGAGTCAAGTTCAAGTTGTTCATCGAGTTCATTGGTTCATTTACAGCCCTAGTGATGGAGGATCAACTTGTGATATTCATTATAAATATAGAGGAAATTAACTTGGAGAACTCAATGGTATATCTAGGAAGATTGTCAACAATTTTAAGTGCTATTGATTCTTATTAGCCTTTTAAGGAAATAAGTTTAGAATTTTGAGCAACAAGCAGACTTCGGAGGATATCTTTGACAGAATATTTTTCTGGACAATTGGTAATATGACACCAGCCAACTATTAATAAAGGTAACACATGTGTTAGTTTGTTCTTGAGGAGACTGTTGTAGCAAATTCTTCCGGGGCACTAATCTTGACTTGTTTCCGTCATAGATGAACTCTATATTAGGCATAAAAAGTTGATATCTTGTCTTTATCTCTTACTTTCCTTATCGATCTCTACCCACCAATAGGCAAAATCTAAAATCCATCAACTAGTGATGTCTAATGTCCCTCTTATTTGTCAATTGATCTCATTAACTATTAAGAGAATAAACAAACAATTCATATAATATGTAATGTTATAATTTATACACTTTTACTACAATCAAGGGTGTTAAATTTGTACCCGACACCTTAGTGGTTTTCTCTGTGGAGAAGCACGAGAAAACCATCCCAAAAATTATCATTGACTCTGCCACGCAAGACCTACAAGATTGTCTTTCACAGTTTTCTCTCTTGAAGGAGGAGAAAGTTTTCCAGAAAGTAATCCCCAACCATGCCATGCAGGATCTCTGGGATTTCTTTCGCGGTTTTCTCTCGTGCAGAAGCAGAAGAAAGTTATCCTGAAAGTTATCCCCGACCCTGCCACACAAGATCTTCAAGATTTTCTTTTTGATTTTCTCTCGTGGAGAAGTAGGAGAAAACTGTCCTGATAGGACCTCCAGGATTTTCTTTCGTGGTCTTCTCTCAGATTATTGGGAAGCCGATGTCAGAAGAACTGGGTCCTGCCAAAACTCAGAGGAAGTGTCAGAACTCTGAGGAGGAGAAGCCGGAGGCGATGCTGACACCATTTGAAGATGAGCTAACTCTTTCTTCGAGAGAATTAAAGATTAAGATATTATAGATCGACCACATCCTTGGCGAGTACAAGAAGATGAATAACTCATGTGCAGTATATATTGTCATTGGGGCAATAACTAGTGAACTGTTGTGATGACCTATCGTTGATGACAATTTTTCTCTCCCAAGAACATTGGGAATTGACAGATACTCGAGAAAAACAAGGAGACACGAGCTAAACTCCGTCAGTGCACAAATATATTGCAAGCTTTCCAAGAGAGGATGTTGATCATTGAAGCAGAGAAATAGAAGACTGTGAACATTGAGGAGACACCTTTAATCCATAAGACAACATACCCACTCCCAGCCCAAGGGCAGTTCATGAGAGTGCACTCCTGTTGGTAAGGAGAAAGTTGATGCAGACTGGCATCTTTGTTTCTACTTTTTTTCCTCATTTTTATTGATGCTTTGTTGTATGGATCAAAGTGGTGTAATCATTGATTGACAGTGCATTTATCTATACGTTTTGCTTGATGCAATAAAATTTTTTATGTTGTTTTTGGGCCGTGATTTATCTTATTCTGGGATGTTATAGATTCTCAATCATGCAAAATTCTGTAATTAAAGTTAGTACGTGCACTTTATAAAAAGGAATCATGTACATTTATAGACTTGTGCCTTTGAAGAGTTTTATTCATTTGGGTGTGTATCTTTTGAGATTTATGCCTTCTTGGACTTATGCCTTCTGAGAGTTGGAAATGCGTCGGTGTCTTCTGAGGCTCGATGCCTTCTGATATCTTTGATCTACACGTGCCTCTTGAGGCTTGTAGCTTTCTGAGGTCTTTGATATTTTTGTGCCTCTTAAGGTTTATAGGCTTCTGAGGTCTTTGTTGTACCTGTGAATCTTGAGGCTTGAAGCATTCTGAGGTCTTTAATTCACCTGTGCCTCTTGAGGCTTGAACCTTCTGAGGCCTTTGATATACCTGTACCTTCTGAGACTTGTAGCCTTATGAGGTTTTGAGTGGAGACCATGTCAACCACTTGTTCTCTTGGAGTCTTTCTAGTGAGTCACAACAAGTTTCCCATCGAGACTTGCCTCTTGGACTCGAAGTTCAGGGGTACTGTATCATCCCATCGAGTTTTGTCATATAGGCTTGACTTTTAGGGGCATGATAGTTTCTTATCGAGTCTTGTTTCACGGGCTTTACTTCCAGCGATATTGTATCATCCCATCGATTTTGCCTCTTGGACTTGACTTACAGGGACATGGTACCTTCTCCTTGAGTTTTATCTCTTGAGTTAGACTTTCAGAGGTACTGTATTTTCCCATGAAGTCTTGCCTCTTGGGCTGACTTCTAGATGCATGGTAACTTTCTATTGAGTCTTTCCTCTTGGGATTGACTTCGAGCGGTACCTGATCTTCCCATCAGGTCCTGCCTCTTGGGCTTGACTTCTAAGGGTAAGCATGGAGACCATGTCCTCCACTTGCCCAGTTGAAGAGTTCCTCTATAAATTATAATTATAGTTGCAAGCACTTCTCCCGCATGCAAGAAAGGGTTAGAATATCTCCTACGTTACAATGTTAACATTCAGATAAATTTGTTGCTAGAAACGGGCGGTGACTGATAACAATCGGCGGCAAATGAAAGTTGGTGTTCAATGGTGGTCAACGACAACAAGAATAGTGTTGAACTTCAGCTTCTTTTAAAAGCTTCAAGCTATTCTTCAAGCATCAAGCTCTCCTCAGCCCTCGAGATATGGGTGGGGCTCTATTTATAAAGTCACTGCTACAACTAATGATTGAATTTGGACCACTCTGATCGG
>NW_018165318.1:877810-896647 GCF_001263595.1 Phalaenopsis equestris | reverse complement strand
ATCGGAAGACCCAGAGAGATTCCATTGATCAGATAGAATTTGATGGTCATTTGAGTGCTTAAATGATGTTAGAATTGAGTGATCTTAGACTCGTTAGATTTGTCTTGTTAAGATGCACGATACAACTATAAGACAATCAGATTTGACATCTATTTGACCTTTCAAATATGTCTAAAAAGCTTCCAAAAGCAATTTAATGACTTGATCTGAGCTTGATTTGACTTCAATTGGACCAATTTTGGTATTATTGGGTCCATCTTGTTGAACCGATCAGTTCGATTGTAAGTTTGCTAAAATAAGACTTCTGGATGATTTTTTTTTATCAAAGATTGAACATTTCTTGCTCAAGAGATTACCTTGAGATCCATGTCATGCCTCGAGATTTGTGTCAAATGATGAAATTTGTTGATGGTGTATCAATAACATTCTTATTTATAAATTTGTAATGCATAAATTAAAAAAAGAAAAGAATCACATACACACCACTCAATTTCTATATGTCTATGTATTTGTATAAAAAATATTAGAAAAAATGGGAAGTTGATCCATAATGAATTGAACTTAGTAGTCGAATTGGCTGAACTGGGCCCACCTGTCGAAGCGGCTGAACTGAGTCCATTGGTGAGGGTGGCAAGAGTGAAGCAACATCAACAAGGCCAACTACCAAAAGGAACTAAAATGACTGATAGGGCACCTATCAATGCTTTATTAAGGTTGTCGTCGGGCAGAGAGAATGGTCGTACCGACCATATCTAACAACCTTCATTAAAGGCACCGTCAGGCGTCTAGAGCTCAAGTTTTTTGAAGCTGCCATAGATGGTATCCATACCGATTATATCTGACAACTCGACATTTACAATGACTTTAAATCTCATTCACATTAAAATTGTCTAGAGAAAGTTTCAAGGAGGAGAGAGAGCAAAGGAGATGGCATCAATTATTTCTGGGTTTATTGTAAAAATGGGGAGAGAGGACTTGTCTTTTGGGATCTTTTTTTTTCTCTCTGCACTCTCATCTTTGCTAAGGAATTGCCCTCTCATCTTTGCTAAGGAATTACTTTTTTCAGGCTGGGAATTAAACAAACTATGGGGGAGTCAATTTCTCTGGTGAATAGTCTTACAAATATTATTTGTAGAACTTTTTGAGTAAATCTCATATCTCTCCCTCTTTTCCCTCCCAAAGTCTTCTTTATCCAAAAAGTTCTTTTTTTTGGTTGTACATATTCAAGAACATCACGATATCCTACGTCCCAAAAAGATTCAACAATATTTAACAAGCAAATTTTAATATTTATATGCATTCCACTCTATCTATGCATAAAAAGGTATAATATAAATACATTTAGTCTAATCATTTATCCCATTTTATCTAGATACGGTCTATTACGATACGATTAATGATCTATCACCTTGGCAGTTGCGCAAAATATTATATTAATATTTCTAAATTAGGTCGCGGCCGTATAAGCCCGAGCTTGGCACGCGCCCAGAGATGTAATCATCTAGTATCCTCTTACCGCCGATGCTTCCTTCTCCGTTTTCCTCCTCGGACAAAAAAATCCCAACCAGATTCAGGTGATTTGGATCATCTCCTTGAAATTGATTCATCGTTTCTCATTTCAATCTCAGTTCTTGATGTTCACGCCGTGGCATCTACTTCTCTTCACACCTGTGTAGAATACCACTCCAGCTGCTGTTGTAGGGTGTTCTCCTTCTTTTAACCCGTCGGTAGATTCCTGCGATCGCCGCCTTCTTACAGGAGTTGGCTGATATTCTTATTTGACTGGATTGGGATCTATCTCGCTTTGATCAGTTCGATCGCCCCTGCGATGGGTATGTGCTCTCCCGATCTTGGCATCCTTTTCTTGTTTTGTTTGTTTGATTTGGTTCGCTGATATTGAGAAAGCAAGAGGAGAGAACTTGTTGACTTGGTCTGGGGTTCTCGAACCGAACCCTGATATATGAATTTCTGTTCCAAAATATTGAGGGAGGAATAATGTTAAAGGAAGCTATTTTAATAACTTGAAGATTAAATTAGCTTAATCATTTGATATATATACAGATTTTACTTCCCAGCGCTTAAAAGCCTTATCAAATCAATTGAATTGATTGTTTGGTCTGATAATTCTTGGAATTTTTATTATTGCCTTAAATTGCATTGATAAATTTCATGCATGACAGAATCGATGTTTATGATGCTTTGTTATTGTTTTCCATCATTTTGCTTGGATACTTCTGTAATTCCTGTCCCCTCGAATCTGTAGATTTTGTCTTGCGCTATGTTTCACTTGATGAATTTCACTTAGTTGCAATGAAATTGAAGTACCATATGTGAAAGTCCATAGTATGTCATTCAGGACTTGCATCTGGCAATTTTCTGGCAAACAATTGTTGTGGTACAGGATTCATCATAACCTTATAGTATGTGGTAGCTGCTTGCAGCATGTGGTGGTTTAGCAGTACCTATGTAGCTTAAGGTATTCTGGTTTTTTACATTTGGACTTATGAACGTGAGGAAAACTACGAAGTCAAAATACCTCCGTATATAATTTTGAGTTTGTTAGAAAGTGCATCACTAAGTGCAGTTCATTCCCTTATGTTTTTATATTCATACCCTTATGATTTATATTCATCACCCTTATGATTTTGTATCTGATGCTTTAATTATGACTGGGGTATTATGCCTAAAGTGAAATTTCATATTTACTAGTACTATGACACTTTGTTAATTTATGTTTCATCCGTTTAAAGCTTCCATAAATCCTTTCGAGAGCATCTTGGTCGGCCTTCCAAAACCAGAAGGTGGAGAGTACGGGAAATACTTCAGCTTACCTGCTCTCAAGGATTCAAGGACTGGTAACTATTTATAGTTCATTTTATACATTGCAAAAGTCGGTAGCCATCCAAACAAAAGCATTTGGTTTTTATTGCATTTCTAATTCATTAAGTTTTTCTTTTTCTTGTTTTGATTCCTTTGAAGATGTGATGGGCTATTGATTTAACTGTGGGTAGCATTTTCCTATGTATTGGAATTGAAAGAGAAACAAATTCTTTTGATGTTTTCATGGTTCCCCTGCATTATTTACTTTCTATATATTTTTTTACACTTGTGATTATCCTAGATAAACTGCCATATTCCATCAAGATTCTCTTGGAGTCTGCAATTCGTAATTGTGATAACTTCCAAGTTAGCAAGAATGATGTTGATAAAATTATAGATTGGCAAAATACTTCTCCAAAGCAAGTTGAGATCCCGTTTAAACCTGCACGTGTCCTTCTACAGGTTTTACGATTAGCTTCACTCACATCATACCTTTTAACCATTCATTAGATATCTAAATTCTTATCAGTTTTCATTGTTTTGAGCAGGATTTTACTGGTGTCCCTGCTGTTGTTGATCTTGCATGCATGCGTGATGCTATGAACAGGCTGGGTGGTGATTCAAATAAGATAAACCCACTAGTATGAATCAATTTTGGTTTTTCGCGAGTTCTCCATCAGAGCTTCTGCTAGAACGTCTCTCTTTTGAATTCCCACAATATCTTATATCTAGTTTGAATCTTTAATTTTATTAGATTTATGTACTTATTTCAGATTTAAAATAATGATCTATTATACATCCTTTGTGATAGTGTTTTTTTCATCAGAGCTCTGTCTTTATGATCTTGAAAATCGTGACTGGGGTTCATTATTTTTTCTCCTTTTCCCAAGTAATCCCTTGTTTTGAATTAGGTACCAGTAGATCTCGTTATTGACCACTCCGTACAAGTAGATCTTGCGAGATCAGAAAATGCTGTGCAAACAAATATGGAACTTGAGTTTCGAAGAAACAATGAGCGTTTTGCTTTTCTTAAATGGGGCTCTAATGCGTTCCATAATATGCTAGTTGTACCTCCTGGCTCTGGTATTGTTCATCAGGTAAGTTGGCTTAAACTCTCTTCAATTCCGCTATCCTATGACATTTTATGGGTTCAGATGTTTTCTTTTTTAACATTGGAAACTTACTATAAACGAACTGCAGGTCAACCTGGAGTACCTTGGTCGAGTCGTTTTTAATAATGGTGGCATCCTCTATCCAGACAGTGTTGTTGGAACTGACTCACATACCACCATGATTGATGGTTTAGGTGTTGCTGGTTGGGGTGTTGGTGGCATTGAAGCAGAGGCTGCAATGCTTGGTCAGGTAAAATAACAATCCAACTTCATCTAAACAATACTATCAAATCAGAGTCTGCATATTTTGATAACTAGGATTATCTGCTAACCTATAAAAATGTGGGGGTATTACCATTTCTGCCATGGTAAAATGCATACATTTGTTGACATATTTGAGGAATATATTTTCATTCTTCCCAGATCTATTATATAGCCCTTCACAGATCTATTATATAGAAGAATGAAAATATAAAAGAGGTTATAATTTATAGAGTTGTGGCTATATTAGAACGACGATGTATCTAATGACATTTATGCGAGTACGAATATAATGAAGATATGAAGGTAAATTCTATAAAGTTTTAATTAGACGAAAATGCTATATGGATTGAATGTTGGATAGTAAAAAAAGAATATTAATATCTAAGTTGTGTGTGAAAAAAATGAGAAAACTAAGATGAATAGGTGGGAAAATTGGGAAAAATAAATTAAAGAAAATGAGTATATTAGAGGCACAGTTCGAGTAACATTTCTCAATGATTAGGTAATTTAAAATGATCCTCAGTTGCTTGGACATATGTAATAAGGGTAGAAAAAGCATCATTAGATTAGTAAATAAAATTAACATCCATGAATTAATGAGGAGAAGTGGTAGACTTTTGACAATATATAAACGCTATCCAAAATGATTTCCAAAGAATAAGTTTAACATCTTTGGCAAGACTTGGCAAAGAAGTATGAAAAGTGAAAATTTATAAAGCTGATACCAAATATTTGGGATAAGGCTAATGATGATGATGATATATTGCTTTGAGCAGATTGAATATTCAAATAATGGTGCTTTTAATTATATTTTTTAATTAATAATTTAATTTTTGGGAGGCTGATATGGCTCATATATGTTTTCAATTGATATTTCATTTGATTGTCATATAAATTGACCTGATTCGATAAAATAATAAAATCAAATCTTATAAGTACCCCATGTTTTATTGTCTTCCCTTTTTACTTCTTACATATTTCGCATTATCGTGCGACATTTTTTTATATTAATTGCATTTAATGGTTCATTACATCCACAAAGATACATCTTGTCATTTTTACTTTATAGATTTATCAAGTTTAATCATATCAAAAGACTTCTCTTAACACACAATCTTGCATCTTAAGTTAACTCATGCTTAGTTTTGCAAATTGTTTCCAAGTCAATGTTCAAATCCTTTTGCTGTGCTAGCTATGTATATTTTATGTGATTACCATACTTTTAAATTGCATGTTTTCTATTATCTATGTTTCTTCTTTTTGTAGTTTTCCAGCATTCAAGAGTGCATTGTACTGACTCCTTAATTGTTTTCCTGATAGTTTTCTAATCGCTTTGATCCTAGAGTTGATATTGTTTTTGCTTTAATCTGGATAAATTATTGCCTTTCATTATTTGTTTTTGGAAACTGATTGAAACTCACTTCTCTCTATAATAATATGTGCACCGATTGTAATTTGTAAATTTTAATAAAAAATAAGTATTTAATTTATTTTTATGTGTCGATGAAATTATTTTTTGATGCTTTGGCCATTAAAATATTTTTTCTTTGAACTAATTTCTTGTAATCTGTTTAAGCTTTTCTACATTCTATCCATAAGAAAAAGGCTTTCTAAGTTCTAAGATCACTTATAGTTTGTTGCATTTGGCTTGCTTGTAAGGAAGAACTTATTCCAGTAAATTGGTTGTTTATGAGTGAAAAAATGGAAAATACATATAAACATTAATACTTAAATTAATGATTGCAAGTCATAGTCAAATCATAAATGATTAGGTTTTGATTCCATTTATTTCAATCAAAATAAAGCCTTTAAATTGTTTGCACATGAAGTTGCATCAAAGAATACCCTAAATTTTTTTTTTATAGGCATTTTAGTTTGCAACTTTTCTTCAATATATATATATATAAGCTGTTTGCAATGATCCCCGCCTATAATATTTTCATCCATCTTTTGGGGCAGGTAGGGGAGTTTTTTCCCTTTCATTTTGCTTAACCCCTATGATGATGGTAGTTCAGTTGATAAAGATATCGGAAATTATCATGGTGATGGTAGTTCAGTTGATAAAGATATCGGAAATTATCATTGAGTTCCTTGATTTATATCCTGCTTATATCAACAAATCCTCAACCTTTGGGTACACATATGTTGGCGTAGGAGTATGGCTAGATATACCAATGGTTAAAATGAAGGCCTCACAATTTTTTTCTGTTAAATTTAAAGTCAATTTCCTCATTTTTTAGCTGCTCTGAACTTCTGATTGAAGAATGTAAATATCCAATATCATTCCTCCCTCATCTACAGCTTCTCTTTGCAGGGAATGTTTTCTTTAGCCCTCAAGTAAGAACATTAAATCACCCTGTTTCTTTTAGCACAGATTTTTTCTTCTTGTTACAAGAAAGTGATTTCTTGTCCTCTGAGAAGCTATCACTTGATGACTAGATAATTTAACATAATTCAGACCTTGCACTGCACTCTTTGGCAATGATTTCTTCAGGACTTTATATGATCTATTTCTCTCTCAATCCTCTTGCTTTCTCTTAGGAGCATTGCCAAACACCTTATTTTTGAAACTTTTCTTTTGCGAAGAGGGAAGCACAAACTCTTTCTAAAAAAGCACAAGTAATGGAGACCACTTTGGCTTTATTATTATTTATTTGCTATGTAATTTTTTTATTTGGGTTCTATTTCTGTTGGTTTTTTTGCCTGTATTTGCCTTCTTTTACATGGAAACTCGGTGCAACTTGGGTAGCGTAGGAATATTCTCTTTTCAGTTTCACATATTTAGCTGTCTGACAATGTATCTTTTGATGGCAGCCAATGAGCATGGTTTTGCCCGGAGTTGTTGGGTTTAAGTTATCAGGGAAATTATGCAATGGTGTAACTGCGACTGACTTGGTGTTAACAGTGACTCAAATGTTACGGAAGCATGGGGTTGTTGGCAAGTTTGTTGAATTCTATGGTAAATAGTCTTGAACTATTCACTTTTCTTTTTCAGCTCCAACACCTTTTTATTAAACGATTGTTTTATCTTTTTTATAACTGACTGTAGGTGAGGGTGTCGGTGAATTATCACTGGCTGACAGGGCAACCATTGCTAACATGTCTCCTGAGTATGGTGCAACCATGGGCTTCTTTCCAGTGGATCACGTCACTTTGCAATATCTGAAGTTGACTGGAAGAAGTCATGAAACTGTTAGTTTTTCTTAACTGTTCTACCCTTCACATTTTAAAACAGTCAGACCTGTCTTTAATATGCCGAAAATTATTTTTTCTTGTATAATTTGCTTAGATGTAATTTAACTGCGGATTGAGAAGTATTTGAGAGAATTGCAAGCTACTTTTCTGAAATAGCATTTTTAAGCGGAGTAAAATGACAGTTTTTTTGCTGAAATTTTAGATATATAAAATGTTCTAAAATATACAACTTGAGTTATGAAGATTTAATAGTTTAGAATTATAAAGTGAATTTTCAGTTTAATTTAAACTTATCTGATAATTTGTGATAATACTTTTCATTATAGGTGTCACTGATAGAAGCCTTTTTACGGGCAAACAAGATGTTTGTTGACTACAATGAGGTAATTCCACTGTTTTATGCCTTATTAAAACAACATTAATACTTGATTTATAGAGGTTTATGGTATTAACAATTTATTTGAATTCAGCCTCCCGTTGAAACTGTGTACTCATCTTATCTAGAGCTGGACCTTTCCAGTGTTGAGCCTTGCATTTCTGGTCCAAAGAGGTTGTCCCATTTCTTTCTCATCTTCCAGATTTTGCTGCTGATGCTCTGAACTAGAATTCATACAGATTTTTTTTCTAAATATTAAATGCATATTCTTCTATGTTATATTTTCAGGCCTCATGATAGAGTTCCTTTGAAAGAAATGAAGGCAGACTGGCATTCTTGTTTAGATAGTAAAGTTGGTTTTAAGGTGTGAAAAGCTGCGTGATCACTTTACCTTTGTTTCTTTGGGTTGATGTTTAATATGCTTACAATAAAGCACAAACCATTTGTTGCTGATTAAGTTGAGGCTGCTTGTTACATTATTTAATATGTTTGCAGTGGAAACCCTTGCATTTTTTCTGAGTTACCAATTTCTTTGCAAATTTGAGCTAGAGAGTACTTTGAACATAAACGTCCATCATGCATTGTTGACATAGGCACATTTTTATCATTTTCTTCTTGAATTTGTTTTTTTTCTGTGTTTTTTTTCCTTAATTACTGAATTATGAAATTTTGCTTCAGGGTTTTGCGGTACAAAAGGAATCCCAGGACAAGGTTGTAAAATTTGATTTCCATGGGCAGCCTGCAGAACTCAAGCATGGCAGTGTTGTTATTGCAGCCATAACTAGTTGCACCAACACATCAAATCCTAATGTAATGCTTGGCGCTGGACTTGTAGCAAAGAAGGCTTGTGAATTAGGCTTGGAGGTATTTTATTTTCTATTTTGAGTTATTTGATACTGAATATTTACTGAGCTTTTTATTCATTAAAACTTGTAGCTAGTACTCATAAAATGTGTTTTATTATACATGATATTTCATCTTCATAATTTTCCCCCTCTACCTATCCAAAATGCTTTTATGCTAATATTGTTTATTTCTCCTAAACTTTGCATGTGAATCTTTCCCCTTTCTTCCTGTATTTTTCCTAGTCTTGGCTGATAGTTTACTTCTAAATGTAGGTTAAGCCATGGATCAAAACGAGCCTTGCCCCTGGATCTGGTGTTGTTACCAAGTATTTACTTAAAAGGTATAATATGAGGCATTGCGAGTTTTGTCGTAACTCCTGGAAGGCATTTGTGTTATCTACATAAAACCAAGTTTTCAATAACTAAATTAGTTGCTATTTTGTTTGGATAGTAATTTTAACGGGTTTTCTATTCTAGTGGTCTCCAGCAGTATTTGAATCAGCAAGGATTCCATATTGTTGGATATGGCTGTACTACATGTATTGGAAACTCTGGGGACCTTGACGAGTCTATTGCTACTGCGATCTCTGAAAATGGTTGAAACTCTGTTGTTTCTTTGTGTTACTTTATCTATTTTTTTTATCAGATATGTGGAATAGATTTCTTCTGAAGTCAACTATATGCTATTTATGTTTTATATTGACAGATATTGTTGCTGCTGCTGTACTTTCTGGGAACCGGAATTTTGAGGGAAGAGTGCATCCATTAACTCGAGCTAATTACCTAGCCTCACCTCCACTTGTGGTAGCATATGCTCTTGCTGGCACGGTAAGCTGATTTTTTTTATAATTCTTTTTATCCTGTCTTTTTTTATGGGAACGTATTGATACTGAATGACTTCAAATGTTTCTGAAAATGCTTCACTGTTGTATCTTTATGTAAAAGAAGTTGTTTTGTTTAGAAGCCATGTCCTTTTATCAGATAAAGAAAAATTGGAAAGTAAATATTGGCTTAAACAATCATGGCTTTTTAAACCTAAAGAAGAACTTTATCAAAATTTGATATGAATATCTGACTGAATTTAAGGGTCTGTTTGGGGCAGCTGCAGTTTATCCAGCTTCTGCTGATAAGCAGCTTATCCTGATAATCTGCTGATGACCAGCTGATCCGGATAAGTTGTCTGGTTGTTTGGTTAGTGCGTCTGGAAAACAACTGATTCTGTAAAATTGACTATTCTGCCCTTTTTTTGAATAAGTTGTTTAGCTGTTTGGTTAGTGCGTTTTGTAAACAACTTATTCGTAAATTTTTTTAGTTGGATGAATAATTTGTGTAGCAGAAATTTATTTTCTTAAATGTCAAGAAATGAAAATGCAAAAAAGTTTAATAATATTTATATAACTCAAAAAAGTTGTGGTCACCAAAAAGCCAAGTCCAAAGATAAATACCAAGAAAAAAAAAGGTGGAGGATAATAGATGCTTACACCTAACAAAAGACCATAACATGACTTGTTCAACAGCTCATTCTATTTGCAACAAGTTAGTTTAACATGACAAAAGATACCGGCTTAAAATACTTATTTATGATTATCCAAGCATGTAAAACTAGTAAAGAGCTTTATCATGACTCATGAGAGAAAGCTATCCTAGACTAACATATATATAAATACATAAACTTGCTTGAAACGCTTCAATAACAAATAAAAATCACTCATTGGTGTACATTTTCTTGATACTGGCAATTATAATGCAATTAACGAACCTGGTGTTACTGAAAATGGAAGAGGAGAACCATTTAAAGTTTGATTATCACCATAAACATGCAAAAGGAGCCTTCCAGCAATGGTGGGAGTAAACTCGATGACAAGATATCCCAATTCGTTCCAAATAATAGAAACTAAATTGAAAATCTCCACTGCAGTTCCATTGGAATAAGATGTTGACAGTGTAAAATAATTTTCAGTTTGCATATGCATTAAGGAGACATTATTTCCAAAAGCATCTTTAGGATATATCAGCAAATAAGTTTTTGTCCCAACTAAAGACTCATTGAAAAAATCAGTCCAAGAAGGCAGACAAGCAGATGGGTACATTGGTCCTTCAAATAAAATGTTATAGCAAAAATTAGCAAGATTCTTGTGAAGAATAAAAGGGGCATTTACAAACATAACACACAATTCTTGCGTATTTGCATATCCGAACTTAAACATTGATATTTACAAGCATATCACTTAAATCTTTAACATCGTATCAAAACTACCACCATCATTGCCTTTTTAAAAGTGAAATACACCTTTTCATGCATAGGTTTATGACAACAAGTTGTTATAAGTGAAGTGGTTTTATCATCCAGCCAACTGACAGAAAAGGAAGGATTGGGAATTTTAACTCCTAAACCTGTAAGATACCAATAATCCCATTTACATATAAATAATGAAACTTTAACAGCATTCAAAGAAAATACTTTATAAAAGTCTTTTCAATAGATAAATCAATTTTTCCTCCGAGTAAATTCAAGTGTCCAATAAAATTTGATTCAAATCCAAAAGAGGAAACTTAAAGGGATTGTCTGGCAATGGGTTTACCTCAAGATTTAAGTGCAACGTAGGCTAAATCTTGTCTGACGGACATTTTGGACAAAATGAATTTGCGGATTTGATAAATCCGGATTCCACAGATTTCGACCGTAAATCCAGGATTTATTAAATCAAGCGAATTGGCGAATTTATGGGATTTATGCTGCATGGAAGCTAAGAATGCATGTGTAAACAATGTGATAGGTTAAGTCTTGCCGAACACTTTTATTAAATTTACAGGATTTACTAAATATGCTGGCATACAGTTTTCTGGACAGGATTTAGTAAATCCTTCTAATAACTTGAATCTAATCCGTTGCCAGACAACCCCTAAAAAGCACTGAAAAATTTAAAAGCAAAAATAGTCAAAGGAAAGAAATTATCACTTAACCAGAAAATTTTGATCACACGCACCTCTTTGAGATGTAGAGTGATATGTCGCAGTTGCAGCTGGAATAAAAATCAAGCCTTCAAACCATAATACAATGCAGCATAACTCGATCATGCGTCTCATTGAACCTAATAAATTTGAGTGATTGGATTGGCAGGATTTAGCGTCAATCCTAAAAAACGGTAACAAAATGACAGCAAAAATGGCAACTTCAAATCCTGCAGACTTCTAAATCCCGTTTCTCCTCCATTTTGTCCTAAATCCCTGTTTTAGTAATTCCTGTGGATTCAGACAAATTGAAGCGCGCCAAGGGGGCGAGAAGCAAAACGAAGTTTAAGGAACGGAGTGGAGTGTGGGAAGGGAAGGAGAGTCGCGACTGCCTGCGGCAAAAATTTTCGAAGGTCGGCGAGCGACGGAGGCGAGATCGACGCCAAATGTTCAAGGAAGGTCGGCTGCGGAGGAGGGCAGCGAAGGAAAATATGGGAGCCCAAACGCGGATCGCGGGTATATCCCCGCGATCCGCGTGTAATACAAATTAAAAAAAGCTGTTTCCAAGAACACATGTAAAACACGATTTTCAAACGCTAAGGCGTCGTTTTTAAAAACGCCGCCGCACATTTAAGCTGCCCCAAACGGGCCCTAAGAATGCAACTACCCGTTCTTTTAATAAGTTGAATCATACTTAAACAATTCTCTTCTCTTTGAAACTAATTTCATGTGTGCTCTTGAAATTCACCAGGTTGACATTGATTTTGAGAAGGAGCCAATTGGTATTGGAAAAGATGGACGGAGCGTATATTTTAAGGATATATGGCCATCTACTGAAGAAGTTGCAGAGGTGAGTTCTACTAATTTCAGACAATTGCATGTTTTGTTCTTTTGTTCAAGCTTCTTATAACGCCATCTATTTAGTCTGTTGTTTATATTAAAGTAGTTTTTTTTTTCCTGGGTGTTTTCTACTTTAGGCTTTTAATCAATGTAATTTTGATGTGAATCAGAGGAGTTATTGTGCGAACCGGTTCTGTCAGTGAAGCTTTCTTCAAGTATAATCCATGCTTAAAACCTTATACCTTATGGTTTGGACCTTTGTAACTGAACAAAAACGCCATAGTTATATTATTTTGTATGAACAGATTTTATACTTCGCCGTGTTTATAATGATAGTTTCTGTACATGATAAATTTATCATTCTAAGCTTCAAAGAATGTGTTTCTTTTCATTATATATAAGAATAGAAAAAGCTTAAAATGGTCCCACAATTAATTCTTTTATTCTTCAAATTTAATCCAAAATAATTTGGCAGGTGATCACTTTGGATCATATTTGAGGATTCAAGGGATTAAATTGAATACATTAGGTAGTTGGGATTAAAATGTCCCCATACAAATTGTAAGGAACCATTTTGATCTTTTTCTCTATATGAAATTAACCATTCTTAACTACTTAGATTCACCTACGGGTTACAGTTTCTGTATTTGCTTTTTCCTACGATTCTAGAGAGATCTGGACCATGCTTACCATGCATTAACCTGAAAATGACATGTCTTCTTTTAGGTTGTTCAAAGTAGTGTGCTGTCTGATATGTTCAAGAGCACATACGAAGCAATTACGAAAGGAAATCCTATGTGGAACAAGCTCTCCGTGCCAGCCTCAACTCTTTATTCATGGGATGAAAACTCTACATATATTCACGAGCCACCGTATTTCAAGAATATGACCATGACTCCACCTGGTTCTCATGCTGTAAAAGATGCCTATTGCTTGCTAAACTTCGGTGACAGCATCACAACAGATCACATTTCACCTGCTGGCAGCATTCATAAGGACAGCCCTGCGGCTAAGTACCTACTTGAGCGAGGTGTCGACCGTAAGGACTTCAATTCATATGGAAGTCGTCGTGGTAACGATGAAGTAATGGCCAGGGGAACCTTTGCAAATATTCGCCTTGTTAATAAGCTCTTGAATGGAGTAGTAGGACCTAAGACCATTCATATTCCAACAGGAGATATACTTTCCGTGTTTGATGCAGCAATGGTATGTTCATCTCGAATTTACATGTTTAATAAATTCTTAACAGTTGAGATTTTCATTAAATGCTAACTGACTGCAACTTTTTTAAGTTTGCATACTGTCTCATTATGAAGTTTCCTTATTTTAATGTTTTATGAGCTGTGAATTGCATTACTATAGACACAGTGAGCTCAGCAGAATTCTTTCCTGCTGTTTGTGGGCACCATTCTTTACTAGGAAACATCTACGAATGTTTTAAAATGTACAACCCTTAATCTATCAAGATTGCCGATCATGTAATAAAATTTTGACCTAAATGTGCTCCTATCTTGATCATCAGAAACGGGATCTCTGGTTTATATAATTTATGTCTGAATATGCATTTGCTTTGCAAAATATTTTGTGACAGAATAGGTTTCATTTGTAGGTTTATATATATGTTTGTTTATGGGCACATGTGATGTAAATTATTCCTAATTTTTATGATTTTTGAACTTGTAGTTGCATGTGTCCGCACAATATTTTAGCAGAGTTGGCATCAACATTGTCTTAATTTTGGCACCAGTGTCATTATCTAAATCCTTATTTATTTGTAAAATTCATTTATGCAAAGTTTAGAAATAATATTGCAAGTATTCTATTATTAATCGATCCATCTCCTTAAGTTTGTATCTGTGCAAAATTTGCTCTTTCACAGAGGTACAAGGCAGATGGCCATGAAACGATAGTTTTGGCTGGAGCTGAGTATGGTAGCGGTAGCTCCAGAGATTGGGCTGCTAAAGGTCCGATGTTGCTGGTGAGCATTTTGCTACATATTAACTGGTCCTTTTTTCAGTTGAGGCTACTATTGGTCCTAATAGTAATGTTCATTGCCATTCACAAACGCTAATGCACTGCTTCTATGTTGCATCTAGCTTAATAGTGGTTTGCATCTTTGTTATATCAGGGTGTAAAAGCTGTGATATCTAAAAGCTTTGAGAGAATTCACAGAAGCAACTTAGTTGGAATGGGTATAATTCCACTTTGCTTCAAGCCGGGTGATGATGCTGATTCATTAGGCCTTACTGGTTTTGAAAGATACACAATTGATCTTCCAAGCAACATTAGCAGTATACGACCCGGGCAAGACGTTACAGTTGTGACAGATAATGGGAAGTCATTCACATGCATCCTTCGCTTTGACACTGAGGTGCCCTCCCTCACCCTCCTCCCCTTCTGTGTACCCTTTGTTATTTGCACCCCTCCTTTCTATATTATGGAAATTGCTTTTTTTAAAAAAAGATAAGGATAATATAAATGACTACTGCTACAACTAAAGAATTGATATATCTCTTTGATCATGTTTATTTCATAAGACTTGCCAATGCATTGACTTTAAACTATATTTTTCTTCTAGGAATTACATGTTTTATATGATAGACTGATGTATTGATTTTTTCTTTTCCAAATTGCTACCTTGTTGTGTGGTAAAACTGGAAATAGGAGGTAAAGAGAAGCGGGAAAAGAAAAAATTATAAAAAGAAAATTTGTATCAATGCTATCATTTTTATTGAGCTTTTTGTATTATGGTTTATATTGTATTGCATTTTAAATTCCCTGCAAAGATCTTTAGTATTTCTTCTTGCATGGTTCAAAGCTTTTGTATGATTATTGTATCAACATCATAATAATATTATGTTGACCTCATTTTTGATGAGGTCTAGTCTTCCTCTTAGGGTTTAGGATCTAGCCTTAGGGATCTCTCTTTGACTATCTTAGAACCTTAGAAATGGGACCCGCCTCGTTTTAGAAATTCAACCCACTACTGTACTCTTTTGTGGCTTGTGTGGTATCAACTTCTAGCGCTTAGAAGGATGAAACCAACATGAGGAAACCCAAAAGAGATCCCTATAGGACTTTTTGAGCCTTAGGGTGATCTTTTGCACAATTCGCACTCCCGCGCACAAAACTTCGCAATTCGGAGATTCGACGTGTCTGATCGCTACAATTCACATCGTTTGCACTGTTACCTGTTGAAGACTCGAATAAACTTTTTGAAACGATCGATTGCGAGTCGAAACTTCGTAAAATTTGAATTTTACGCGTTTTTGACCCGATTGTCGACGACGTCGTCCGAGCGATCCCGGATGACAAAACGGACTGCAACTGCGCATCCGGAACGTCGATTTTTTCTAGGGAGGACACTCATTTTGTTACGACACCACGCGAAGCCAAATGAGCTCCTCCTCCTCCACGCGAGAGAAAGTTGACTTCTCATTCGTCCTTGCCCGGAACTTTCTGCCCGTGGCCCTCCTTCCCGAAGCCGTGCCAGTCTCCCCAAGCTGTGGTTTTCCTTTTATTGGTAGTTTGACTCTGGGAAGCTGGCTCCTTGGTACACTTGAATGGCAAACTCTCTCTTCTTCCCGATATTTTTCTCGTTGCCACTAGGCTCGCCACTTGGTCCTAGATGTTTCGGGTGGCTTTCCCCCTTTGGGGGGGGGATTGCTTCGCCTTCTGTGAGCAGAGAATGCCGGCCCGATTCGAGTGCCGTGGGTCGAGTGCCGTGGGTGGATTGGGTGATCTTCTTTCTATTCTCCTCTCTTCTCTGCCTATAAACATAGTTTCTTTTGGGGTTGTTGAAAAAGTTTGCAAAAGAAGAGAGGAGTAGAGATTTTGGCTGTGGGAGAAGTTTGGGAAGGAGATTTCTGTGAGAGCATCTCCTTGAGGTGATTTCTTGTGTTGCAATGCTTTACATTTGCATTAAGAAGATACCTCTTCTTCTCCCCTTTCTTCGGTGCCTTGTTCTCTCGCGGTTTTCTCTCTGTCGAGCCTCTTCTTGCTCGGTTAAGTGGATAGTGCAACATGCTTATATGATATCACACTTATATTTTCTTTGAAATACTTGGTACTCAAGCATTTAGAAATGGAAATGTGAGCATGTGTTAGAAATTAGACTTGGATATTTGCTTAAAGTGTTGGATATATGACATCTTCTCTGTTTATCATATCATATTTATGTTGGCAGCGATTTGGATAATTAAAGCATGGCTTTGGAATAATTTTACTCCTCTTGCAAGCATGTTGCAAGCATGTTGGGATGTGTATTGTGAAACTTTTCATTTATCTTTCGTCTAGCATGAGATATTGAAGAATTTACTTGGTCTTTCATGCATGTTAGGGGGTTTCGGCTTTGACATCTTAATACTTGCTTTTGCTTAAAATGAATGCTAGAGAGTTCACTTTACTTTTTATTCATATATGGGGGCTCGGTTTAGCTCCTGCGGCTTTCCCTTACTTGATTGGTATGCTATGAGAAAATTTATTTAATTTGGAAAGCTCTTATGAGAAAATTTATTTAATTTGGAAAGCTCTATAGCTTGTTTTGAGGGCTGTGAGGCATCCCTTGTGAGGCATCTCCCCTGTTCAAATATCTGTTGGAATTATTTTATGCTTGGAATATTTAGACATTCAGGTTATTCCTTGGTTTGGAGGCTCGGTTTTGGCTTGGTTTGGAGTCTCGGCTTTGGCTTGAAATGGCTAGAACTCTATTTTTTAGTGGAAGCCTGGATTTTAATACTGTTGGGAGTGGTTTTGGTGCTTCTTAAGTTCGGTTTTGGCCCCTGTCGGGCTCGGTTTTGGCCCCTGCTGGGCTCGATTTTGGCATCCCAAGGGTGTCTTAGCTTAAATATACTTGTGATGAATGGATTTATGTTGATTTGGAAGAATTCCCTAGCTGTTCTTGTGTAAAACATGCGTTAGTTCTATATTTTGATGTCTTGAGGATATGAAATTGTTTTCTATTCTTTGGTTGTAACCCGAATTCGAACCTTAGCTGTGGCTTGGTCCTGGCTTCACTTGGGAGCTCGGTTTGCTTGTTTTAGCTCTTACTCGAGAGCCCATGATTGAGTCCTTAAAACTTGTCTTTACTCGAGAGTTTTGATAGCTTGCTTTGCTTGCCTTTGGCCCCTACCCGAGAGATGGCTTTACTGGCTTTAATTCCTACCCGAAAAATGGCTTAGTTATTTTTGATTTTTGTTGGTCTCGACTCTTACCCGAGAGCCTGTTTTGGGTGTGCTGTGTTGTCTCCATTCGAAGGCTGTTATTTGGTTTTGATGGATTGATTTGGCAGTTTATGAGGCCGCAATTTGATGTTTGCTTGGTGCCTAGACGTGAGTTTGTTATGTGGCTGAATCAGCCTCCCCTTTTGGTCCTTACCCGTGAGGCTTATTGGAGGTCGGGTGTGATTTGGTCCTTCTTGCTAGGCTTGATTGGCTTGAATGTTGTGGATGAATCAAGTTTGTCATCCCAAAAATTATAATCACTTTAGTTATCCTCTTATGTTTGTCAGGGAAGCATAGTAGTCATTGGTGGTGCTTTTCTAGGTTCTTTGTTACCTTAGCCGCGAGCCTCACTTGCTGCCCCTCTGGTTGCCTTTGGTCATGGGTCTTGGCAGCTGTCTTTTGCCGTAGCCATGAGCCTCATTTAGCCCTTTTCCTTGTCTTAGCCGAGAGCCTTAGTGGTTGCTTTCTCTTCTCTATTAGCCTCGGCCCTGAGCATTTATTTAAATTCAGTGGAAAAATTTTATGCTTATTCGATACGCGAGACTATCTATTAATTCGAAAGTGGGAGAATTTTGATTTTGTCATGAGTTTGGAAATATTGATGGTGGTTTCCCCGAGGTCACTTTTGAAGTTTGGGAGATTTTAAATCTCATTTTGGAAAAGCATTTGGTAAACTTGATCAATCCTATGTTTTTGGGGTTTGAGAAAATCAGCGCAAAGTGGCCCTTTATGTTTGTTAGGAAATACCTTGGGCCCTACTTTTCCAGGTCTTTTCAATACGAGTTTTGAGAACTGATTCATTCTCCTTTTTGATGTTTTAGATGGATCACTGCCTCCTCTCTCTCACCCTATTTTTGTTTTTTTCTTTCCTTGCTTATTGGTTCGTTCTTTTTGATGCTTATGTCTGATGCATAAGTGTCCGCGTATAGCTTTTTGTTTTACGTGAAACCATCAAACAAGATCGTAAGTAGTCGTTTTGGGGCGTACGGTGGTGATGATAAAGGCACACCGAAGATAGAGCAGAAAGATGTCCTATTCTATAACTTCGAGATCCCGACATTTGATGAAAAATAGGATAACGGTATCCTTCATTGACATAAGTCTAGCGGGAGTTGGCTCGAACCTCCTCAGATGATTGGCAGTCCCATGCCCGACAGTGTAATCGACTTGTGGACAACGAAAATTTCTAATATATATATATATATATATAT
>NW_018165318.1:876868-877779 GCF_001263595.1 Phalaenopsis equestris | reverse complement strand
CTAAGTGAGGTTCAAGACACCCTTCTAGACGAGTGGCGGGTTCTATACATTCAGGTGACCGAGTAGTCTTCGTGGACCCTCGAGAATAAATATACAACTGAGCCTAGTCCCATACGAGTGCTTGCGGTACCACTCATCCGAATTTTTTTTTTGTTGTTTTGTTTTATCAAAGCTTTGAACAAGACACTTGTGTTACTTTTCCTTTCTTTCGGGATTTCTCTAGGATTTTTGAGGATTTTCTTTTACTTAAATCTTTTCTCGTTGATTTTCTCGAGTTTTCTACTCTTCCTCGGATTTTCTGGACGACGTTTCTTCCAGACTTCGCTTTTAAGATGCATTTAGGCTTGTTATACTTAAGAAACAGCGGATCTCACGGGCGTACAAGTTTGCTTTACATTTTACAGCACTTTATTTTTCTATTTCTACCTGCTACTGTTCTTTCTGTACGATATATTATACTTGTCATGTTTCTACCTGCTACTGTTCTTTCTGTACGACATATTATACTTGTCCTGTTTCTACCTGCTACTGTTCTTTCTGTACAACATGTTATACTAGTTCTGTTTTTGCCTACTACTGTTCTACATGCATCCTACTGTTTGTCCTGTACTGCACATTTTATATTATATAGCTTTAAGCATGTCTTCTTTTATATAGGACATTTAGAGGACTACAACCATAGGGTCGTTTGATTTGACACCATAACTGGACACCCTAGAAAACTTAAACTCGTCACGTCGGGGAGCTTGGAGCTAGCGCGTGTCGGCGCTTAAAAGGGGGGGAAGAGTTTGAATGTTTGTTTGGGGGTCGCCCGTAAGAAGCTGGCCGGTCGCCAGAATCGAAATCCCGTCGCCCGCTTCGGAAGGACTTTTTAATTTACATATATATATATATATATATAATTTTAAAAA
>NW_018165318.1:864914-871037 GCF_001263595.1 Phalaenopsis equestris | reverse complement strand
AGGAGTGCGAATTGTGCAGAAGGCCACCCTAAGGCTCGGAAAGGTCCTATAGGAATCCATTTTGGGTTTCCTCATGTCGGTTTCATCCTTCTAAGTGTTAGAAGTCGACACCGCACACGCGAAACTCCAAAAGAAGACGAAAATAGGTCGAACCAAAATGAGGCGGGCACCACTTCTAAGGTTCTAAGATAGTCGCAGGAAGGCCCCTAAGGCTAGATACTGATCCTAACTCCTAAGGCTAGATCCTAACTCCTACGAGGAATACTAGACCTCACGAAAATTGAGGTCAACAGCGCGGTGGGCAGCACGGTCTTCTTCAACAGCAGAACATGTCTTCCCCAGCAAAATCAATCTTCCTTCCTTCGACTTAAACTCCTAGAGATTAAACTAGCGCAACATAAATCCTCACTTTAGGCCTTTGCACAGTCAGACTGTGCAATTTAAGCCCTAACCCTTTCTAGGTTTCGAGGTTGTCGTCCGATACGAAGTAAATTGTCATGTCTTCCAGGCGATTTGTGTGATCATGTCACGCAAATATAAGCCTTAATTAAATAAAATTGGCAGGCTGAAACACTTTAATAATTTCTTCTCGAAACATTTCTTCTCGAAACTGAAGCTGAAGCCAAACCGTAGGATAGATTGGGAAGCCACCGAGGTTCGCCTCAGGATCCGTGGCCTCCCCTAGTTTCTCTTCAGTCGGATTCCTCAACAATGTTCTAGATTTGAGTCTTTCCCCTTTAACACCTCTTCTTCTGATCTCGTTGAAAAGTCCTACCCTTTTGACCTCTTTGAAGATAGTATTCCCTGATTTTTATCGAGAGTTTTCTTAAGTGACTTCGGTCATTTAAGATATAATTAACTATAGTGGCTTGCTCTTATAGGAAGTTTTTCCAAACGCAGCCTAAAATAAACCCTATTTAATTCTTTGTATTAAATATGGGGAACTTGTCGGCAAATAAAACGGTCTCGCAGGCTAAGCGAATGTCATATATTTCTTAGTTTATTTGATTGAGTCTTATCCTCAAGTCTTGTGATTATCCCTTGGGATAGATATAAGATTTGAGGTAGAGCGCTCTTTCATTTAAACTGTGAAAGATATGAGGTCAGTTTGATTTCATAATTTTCTAATGTATTTTTCTAAAAAAAATTATATACATATATGTAAATTAAAACGTCTTTCCGAAGCGGGCGACGGGACTTCACTTCCAGCGACCGATAGCTTCTTACGAACAACTTTTGAACAAACCACCCACAAACTTTTAACTTTTCCCCCTTTTAGCGCTGACATATTAGTAGCAAGAACAGTAATAATTAATAGGGAGCATTGTATGATTATTGTATCAAGGTTGCCCCGAATTAGAAACCCAAATTATATATGCAATCATGTAAGATGGATGTGTTGGCAGAACTATTATATTTATCTCTAAATTTCTATGAAAATGTTTCAATTGTCTAATATATTGATAGGATAATCTTAGAATGTTGATGGTTTACAGAGAGGTTAGGTGATGTAAGGTTGTTCAAGTGGCCAATGGGCAAGAGTCGATCAATGCGGTCATTCAAGGAGTCAACCAGGGCATTATCGGAGTTGTTTCAGAAGATTGATTTTGAGATTCACTTGGCAGAATGATGCGATGTTGTAAGGAACCATGGAAGTTGGCTTCTTGAATGATTAGAGGTTTTTTGAGAAGATTGGTTATGAGATGCACTTGGTAGGATGATGGAATGTTGGCAACAAACCATGGAAGTTGGCTCCTTGAATGATTAGAGGTTGTTTCAGAACATTGATTTCACTTCGCAGAATGATTGGATGTTAGCAAGAAACCATGGAAATTGGCTGGGCTGGTTGATGAGGCAACATTGAAGTCTTTGCGGATGAAGTTGGTTTTTGTTTGACGGGGGCATTTGGAAGTTAAGAAACTCAGCCCACAAGTGAATGGCTGGAGTTGTGGTGAAAGTGAACTTAAAATAGTCGAAGATTGTGCAAATAGGATTTGTTGGGGAAAGGTGCTGTGATAGAAGATGCTAGTTAGAATAGCCACTGGGTTTGGGTAGATTGCTTCATTCTTAGTGTTGGAGTTCCGATGGAATATGACCTAGTGTGTGCTAACGCTTAAAGCCATTGACAAAGAAGGGGATGTGCTTGATATGTCAGTTGGAGGTTGTGCGTCCAGGTGGAATGAGCCGAGAGAATGTTCACTAGGATTTCTCCTTAGAACAAGCCGCCGGGCTCCATTGGTCTAGCTGGGTAATTTAGTTTCGGTCATTAGCTTCTGCTAAGAACTTTGATTTTGATAACTATTTGCCATATGTCTGCTCATGATTTGGTGGAAAACCAATCATTACATTGATCAAACTTGTGTAATGATTCATCTTTGATTGCAAAGTTTTTATGATGTTAGATATTTATTTATTTAAGAATACTCATTTTGTATTTGTGATTCATCAACGAGGGATTTCCTGATTCAGAATTACATGCTAGGGGTGTTAATAAACATTTTGATAGAGATAAGAAGAGCATTCAATGTGAAGAATAAATATATTTTGTATGAAATGGATATGTAGCCTTTTTTTAATATTGTAGGACTTATTACTCTACTCGAATGCAGAATAGAAAGCTATAAAATTATAAAAAATTTATATTCTGCGAGGATGGTTGTGTCAGGCTTGCCTCAAACTCTAAAAATATATGTATATTTTTATAGTGGCATATCATTTTAAAAATCTTAATATAAATTCTTTAATATTTAGTAATAATAATTTATAAAATTTATAATTTTTCACTTAATATTTATATTGAATTCTTAATTATTTATTTCGCTCAATTCACCGAATAATTACCCACCTCAACCTCGGGAGACTTCAATAATACCACTAAATATGTAATGTGAACATTCCAAGATAACCAGCTCATTAGTGACAACATTAATGTCGTCATCATATCTCTATGATTAAATCGTGTAATTTTACATTTTAGGTCCCTTGTAATATCCGCCATGTGATTGGGGTCCCAATAGTAAGTTACTGTTGTACCTGAACAACATTTATTGTCACATTTAATCAAGGAAAAATCCATTTACTCAAGTGTGAAAGCTTGTTTATAATTTCAAATATACAGAACCATCCCTTTCTTATAGGTGCCAAACCAAGGAACAAGAAATGGGTTGTCTTTCTCACTTAATTTGCTAAGAGGTTGTTTGGGATCACTTTTGTTTTTTATTTTTAATTCAATTTGTTTATGTTTTGATTTGAAATAAAATATATTTAGCTATTTGATTAAAATATGGTCGATTTTAAAACACTCAAAAAAGACTAAAAAGTTGTTTTGAGTGTTTATATTATAAATTTTTTTTTGAAAATAAAAAATAAAAACATATGCAAAACACACTAAACAAACATGTTTTTAAAAATAAAAGAACAAACAAAACAAAACACAAACTCTAAAATTGATCTCAATAAAACCCCAAATAACAAAATAAGCAACTTTTTACTGTCATTGTGGGTCCCAAGTTCAAGTGTAAAAAGTGAAGAGTTGTGTTAGGTAGTTGACAACCAGAATAAAACTTGTCAAAAAATCATAACATGAATCCTTTTGATCATTGTGTAAGTGCTAAGGCATCCCCTAAAAGCGATGCTTTGTATGGTCTGAATACAGTGAAAAATGTGCAAGGGCCGCTACACCATCGCTCGTGTGTAGTGTCAAATAAGCAAGAGTTTCCACATTACAGACTGATGTGAGTAAAAAAGTTAATTCATGAAATTAATATTAGGATAAGATCTTGGAATATAGATACTCTTATTGATAAATTAATGGAATTAGTTGATATTATGGTTCATAGATAGATAAATATCTTATGTGTTCAAGAAACTAAATGAGTTGTAGAAAAGACTAAGGAGATTGATAACTTATGTTTTAAACTTTGGTATTCAGGCAAAAGTCACACTAGAAATGGTATAGGTATAGTTATAGATAAGAGTTTGAAAGATAATGTTGTAAAAATTAATAGAGTTAAAGATAAAATTATAAGATAAAATTTTATAGCTTTTAAGATTATTGTTGATACTAAGATTTTTAATATTATAAGTGTTTTTGTTCCTCAAGTAGGTTTAGATATAGATTATAAAGATAAATTCTGGAATGAATTGGAAGACTTAATACAAATGATACCTCATGAAGAAAAAAATTTTATTGGAGGAGTTTAAATGGACATGTCGGTAGAGTGGCAAAATATTTTAGAAATATTCATGTAGCTAAGGTTTTGGAGTAATTAATGAAGAAAGTAAAGTTATATTAGATTTTAGTTTAGCATATGATCTTATGGCTAATACTTTATTCAAGAAAAGAGATGAGCATATTATTATTTATTATAATGGATTTAATAAAACATGAATTAATTATTTTTTTATGAGAAGAATAGATCGTCGAGAATGTAAATATTGCAAGGTCATTCCAAGTGGGGATTTAAGTACTCAACATTGATTATTAATTTTTGATTTTAAGATGAAAATTTGTAAAATAAATAAAACTAAGAATCATCGTCGCAAAATTAGATGAGGGTACTTAAATGACACAAATAAAATTATTTTTATTAGTAAAATTCGAGATTTCAAAATTTGGGATGTTCATGAAGAAGCAAATTCTATGTGGGATAAATTAACAAACACTATTAAACAAACACTATTATTAACAAACACTATTAAACAAGTGGTAAAAGTTGTTTTTGGAGAATAAAAGAAAAAGTTTTCTATAATTAAAAATAGTTGGTAGTGGAATAATAATATGCGACAAAAGATAAAATATAAGAGGTTATGCTATAAAAATAGGTTTAAATGTAGTTTAAATGTAAAAGCTTAGAGAATTTGAAAAAAATTCAAAAGGCATGTAGGGAGTCTAAGAGAACAATCAGTGACTCTAAAAATTTAGTTTTTAGTGATCTTTATAATATATTAGATATTAAGGAGGGTGAAAAATATATGTATAAACTTGCCAAACAAAGAGAAAAGAAAAGTAAAGATTTAACTCAAGTAAAGTGTATTAAAAATAAAAATCAAAGTGTTTCTTAGAAAAAAAAATTCAAAATAGATGAGTGAGTTATTTTGATAAAATTTTTAATGAAGTTTCAGAAAATACGATCGGCCTTAGTGATCTTAATATGGTTAATAAGAATAAAATATTTTCATTTTATCGTCGCATTAGTAAAAAAAAAGTTAACAATGTTTTAAAGAAAACAAAGGATGGAAAGTCTGTAGGACCTGATGATATCCCAATTGAAGTGTGGAAATTTATTTAGAAAATGTGGGAGTTTCTTGGTTTACTAAACTCTTTAATATTATTTTAAAAACTAAAAAGATGTTTGAGGAGTGGAGGAGAGTATTTTGGTCCCCATTTTTTTAAAAAAAGTGGATGCACAAGAGTACTGTGCAAATTATATAGGAACTAAACCCTAAACCCTAAAATTATGGGAGAGAGTAATTGAACATAGATTAAGACGTATTACAAAGATTTCTCATTAATCAATTTTGATTTATACTAGACAGTTCTACCATGGAAGCTATACATTTATTGAGAGGTTTGAGAAGCTCAGAGATAATAAGGAGGATCTACATATGATTTTTTTTATTGATTTAGAAAAAGCTAACGATAAGATTCTAATAGATATCCTTTCGAGAGTTTTTGAGAAGAAAGGTGTTGATATGACTTATATTAAAATCATTAAAGATATGTATACAAGAGCTGTGACTTGTGTTCAAGCAGGAGGATTGACCAAATATTTTCCTATTTTTGTTTGTTTACATCAGGGATCGACTTTAAGCCAGTATCTTTTTGCTTTAGTTATGGATGGTCTTACTGGATATTTACAAGAGGATGTACCTTGGTGTATGCTTTTTGTTGATGATATCCTTCTTGTGGATAAGACAAGTGAAAAAGCTTAGGAAAAACTTGAGTTATTGAGGTCTACCTTAGAGTCTAAAGGCCTTTGTTTGAGTAGAACTAAAACTGAATATATATAAGATAATTTTAGTAGTAGTAGCTCTAGTGAGTAGCTCTAGTGACAGAAATTTTTTTGCCCATATATAAATCGTCAGAGTATAAATTAGAAATCTTATGTATTCACTTTAGAT
>NW_018165318.1:828769-864871 GCF_001263595.1 Phalaenopsis equestris | reverse complement strand
TATAAGTAGAATTCAAGTTGGTTGGTTGAATAATAAAAAATTGGTTTCACTTGAATCAACTTAAGAAAAAAGCTTTAGTACCTCTTAGAATAAAAGGAAAATTTTATAACATGGTGGTTAGAGTTGCAATGCTCTCTGTCGCTGAATTTTGGCCTTTAAAAGAGAAGCACAAAACTAAGTGCTTTCGAGATGAGAATGATTAGGTGGATGAGTGGCTTTACACTTAGAGACAAAATGCGAAATGATTATATCTGTGATAGGGTTGGTGTAGCTTCAGTGACGAACAAAATTAGAGAGATGTCTCAGATGGTTTGGGTTTGGTCACATTAAATGTAGACCTTCTGATGATCCGATTAGATGAGTTGATGTTTTAGATTCGTCTTATGTTAAGAAAGGCAGAGGCAGACCTCGGAAGACTTGGGCATATTGTATAAAAAATGATCTTAATTTATTAGAATTAAATGAAAATATGACACTTAATAGGACACAGTGGAGAAAAAGGATTTATGTAGCCGACCCCACTTAGTGGGATAAAAGTTTCGTTGTTGTTGTTGTATCCAAATTTGTATGAAATGACATGATAAATTGAAATTTTGGCTGCATATATGTCTTCACATTCTAAAATGACTTTTCCATTTGCTCAATTTGATTTTTTAAGTATTTTAACCTTAAATCCTCGATAACTTTCAAGATAAATTCAGTCATATGATCATTCAACGAGCTTCTAAAATTAAACCATGATTGATGCATTGAGATTATAACATTCTTGATGATCCTCACTTCAAGTAATGAGGTGATTGACACAGGCTGATATCCATTAAGATTTGTGCAAATTACCTCTTGATCATCAAATTATCCCAGATAATAAGTTCACACGATGCAAACTTTCATTCTTGAAATATTACATGCATACTTCATATAAAATTTATTACATTTAAAAATTATGCAGATAACATTAGATAATTAGGAAGGGCTGAAAAATTTTTCACCATTGGACTCTATGGACAGATAATCTTCTTTTTTGGTAATATGGTCTGGGAGATCTCCGGAAATCTCTTCTCTAACTTTTTCTAATCTCTTTTACTCACTTCTTTGATAAATGATAGCCTTATAACAGCAAATTGATAATAATCAACTGTTAACTTGTGTCCTACCGTAGTGGACTTAAGTCAAGACGATCGAACTCTTTGTGTGCCTTTATTTTCTGCCCTTAGATATTTCCTTTTCTATCTCTTTTTCTTAGTTAACTTGTACTGATTTTTTTTTTGTCTCAATTTAGAATCTTGATAGAACTTTCTTGTTACCAATTTAAGCAAGCTCACCTTTTGCTATCAACTAGTGGTATTTGGAATTTAAGCTTGTTGATAAGGTTATGGACTTATGCTGCATTTAAATTCAGAAAGCCCTCCATAAAAACTTAACAAAAATTGAATACAACGAAGTTGAGGCCCTCTAAAAAGTTAATTAGAAATTTTAAGAAATGCTCATAAAAACCTAGTTTAAAATGTGCTTTATTTGATCTTATTTTATGAGCTACTGCAATTCCTTGGATACTTATTTTCTCTTCTTTGTGCATCAACGCCTTATCATCTACAAATGAGAAAAGTGTCAAAAGTGGTTTTCTGACTCTTTGCAAGGGGTAGTTTTAATCCCAAAGCCTATAATAATGCCAATTTAGTCTTCAAACTCCTTTAATGGGGGATAAAATAGTCCTTCACTGAGACTATTTTAGCTCATACTAAAAGAGCATGAGGATTAACTTGACACTTTTATAGACTTTGGGACTAAAATAACCCTGTGTAAGTAATAAGAGAATTATTTTGACACTTTACCATCTACTTTCATACAACTTATTTTTAAGGCTATTCTAGATGATGAGATTGTGTTCGCTTTTGATGGTGGATATTAGTTATTCACCTTACTAGATAAAACTGACTGATGATTTATGGAATAATTTATAAGAAGCTTAGAATTTATGTTCAATCTTGCTTTATGAATATTAATTGCTAAATTTGAGGAGTGGAATTTGTCAAAGGAGTTGGTGTTCTGACTTGCAGATAAGAGCATGTGCTTTATTAATTTTGGAGTCCAGCCCCTGTGGCTGTACAGTTTTATCGCTTGGGATGGTTCATGTGTGGTTCATGGGTGTGATATTTGCAAATTGATTGGGATTTAACTGTTTCTTTTGGAAGTTTTAATCTGCTGTTTGGTATTTCAAATCAATTTAGGGTTAATTTAATATTATATTTGGATTGATCTTTTTGGCAAGCCTTATCTATGAATAAAGACTATGAAGAGTCTATAATTAGTAGCTTAGGCATGTACTTTACAACTATTTCCTAAATAAAATTTATCTTTAGTTTTCAATCTAGTGAGTGCAAGTTTTATGGGTGATTTTTTTGAAGTGACTTCAAAGTGAGTGTCTGATTTCGGAAAAATTAATATTGTACCACTATGAGACTCTAATCTCTTTTGTTTACATAACTTATTTCAGCTAGTTCAATGCATTTATTTTTTCTTAAAAGGTGACATGTTTGAATTCTACTTTTGTGAAAATTATTCCGTTTCTTACTAATTTTCTGTATTTTTTTTAATTCTCAATGAAATTCTTCAGTATTTTTTTTATCGTTTCATCATCAATTAGGTTTAAGTTACTAGACTGTCCTTTGTTTTTAAGAAAACAAGCTGTTGGATTGATTTATTGGTATGTTTTGATTCGTGAATCCTTGATTTTCTTTTTCATGAAAGCACAGTATGCATCATGTTAGTTTCATTAAAAGGAAATACCTTTTAAGTTGCATATTAGAGAATAGCCATTCAGTGTTGAGAATTGTATATAGTTTAAGTCTTATTTGTAAATAGGAAATATAAAAGAAGTCAAGAATTTTATTTGTAATGAAAGTTGTAAGGCTCTATATAAGCCTGATTCTTCATTAAGTTTTTCAGAAAAATCATTTCAATTTGGTAATAGAGCTCTAACCATCTAGCCGACATCCTCGTTGGCCTCAATCAGTGTCGTCGTCAGTGCAACTCAATTGGTGCAGAGACTAGGATTGATATTCCTTTCTTTCGCAAATTGTGACAGACGCGATCACTGCAGAGACCACGGATCGGTCTTCCTTTCCTACACAAATCATGGCAGATGGGATCGTGGATCGCGACAAACGGGGTCTCGGATTGTGGTAGATGGGATTGCAACAGACTGGATCATGACACCTAAGGCACCGCGGCAGACGTGCGCTGGGAAGGCACTTATGGGATTGCGATTGGTTCGGTCAGGAAGGGCGTTCCGCTTGGTTTGGTCAGGAAGGGCGTTCCGCTTGGTTCGGTCAGGAAGGGCTTCTACGGCTTGATGTGAGAGGAAGGAGTGGAGCAGGGCTCCATTTCTGGTAGTCTTTCGTACACAACGGTCGCACCATTTCCTTTACCATGAGAAACAACTTGGAATTGTGAAATTGTGACTTGGGAGTGAGGAAGTCAGTGGAGCAGGGCCATCATTTCTAGAATTGCGCTCGACAATTGAGAGGCGAAGGATCGAGGCGGCTGCAGTTTGGCGTGCGGGACAAAGGGGTTCCGACTTCATGCAGGCTAAGACAAAGTAATCGTGGGGTTGACAAGTGCTCAGGGGTTGACCCTTAGGTGCTAGAACTGTGGAAAAGTAGGACACCTGAGTAAGGTTGTCAAAGCAACTTAAGGAGTGAGACCGGTGGACGTGGATAGTCTAGAGCTCGTGGTCGTAATCTTGGGGCCCAAATTTGTGGAAGAGGGGGTTACCGAGCAAATCTGATGTTAGTGAAGAATGAAGGAGAGATGAGTGATCTTTACCAATAAAGACCACGAGCTCTTGTAGATTTTGAAGGGAAACAGAAAGCAACAAATGATGTGACTGAGAATGCATCTGCCTTATCGTCATCAAAACTTTGCTACTTATGCTCACTCAGTTAAACATACTCGTCATACACATGCACTTGTCTCTATATTCACCATAAGATCACCAGAATGGATAGTAGATTCTGGTGCATTGTGACATGTGACAGATAATGTTAGTGAGTTCGCTTGTTATACTTATTCAACAATTTCGGAGAACATTCAGACAATTGATGGTATGCCACAACCTGTGGTTAGTAAGGGTAGAGTGAGATGTACAAATTTTATGACTTTGTCCAATATTTTGCATGCTCCTTCTTTTTCAATGAATCTTTTATCCATTAGTGTCATCATTCTCCAACTAAAATGCATTGTTTCCTTTGAGATTTCTAAAGTGATCTTTCAAGAGGACGACACTGGTCGGATACTTGGGACTGACATGTGGTATAGTGGATTATAGTACTTGAATAGAGAATAGATGGACTCAACACTGACATCCATGGTAGAAAGTACTGGAGTAGGAAGATCTGAGAAAAGTGTGGAGGCTGTGTTGTTGCTAGTTCATAGACACTTGGTACATTCTTCATTTAGTCATTTAAGCCGTTTGTATCTGTCTTTGTATAAGAAGGCAAATAAACAAAAAATTATGTCTTGCATGTTAGTTAGGTAAACATATTAGAAACTCTTATTTTAGTTCTAGCAATAAGAGTTCTTGTGTTTTTTATTTAATGCTTTCAAATGTATGAGGAACTTGTTCTACAAACTCCACGAATGACTATAGATATTTTGTGACTTTCATTGATTTTTTTTTGTTTTTTGTATTACTTAGTTATATCTGATGAGAAACAAAAATGATGTGCTTGTCTGCTTTAAAAACTTTCACAAGATAGAGTATGCCAACAAGGCTTTTGATTTCAGCTAAGGGGATACATTAAACCACTTGTCCGTACACACCGGTGCAAAACATAGTAGCAGAAAGGAAGAACAAACACCTTCTATAGATAGTATGAAGCATGATGATCTCGATGAAGGTCCCAAAACACTTGTGGAAGCAAACAGTTTTGACAGCCGCTCAATTGATCAACGGAATGCTTTTAATTGTGTTGGGGTGGCAATCTCGTTGTGAGTTGTTGAAAGAAGAGAATGACATGATCCTCTCATTGAAGGTGTTTGGTTATATATATTTCCTGAAGGACAATAGACCATCAATAGGGGAGCAAGATACCAAAACTGTGAAAGTATATTTTTGTGGGCTATTCTGAAACTCAGAAGGGTTATGTTTGTTGGATCCTAATAGGAAAAGAGTGTTTTAGAGAATTCAAACTGCACTACTCATTGGAGGTGATCTCACCCTTTGGTGACTCGTTAGATAATGAAGGTATGAGGCGAGAGGGGGAGAGTAGTGATGGTGAGAGATTGTTACATGTGGGAATGAGGCGTTGTCCCATTGTGTGGGAAGGATCAAATGAGGAAGAGCCATTCCCTGAGAAATGAGCCCGAAGGTGGTGGTATTCAAGCCCAAGGGGAGCTAAGGGTGTATACAAGGAGGAGGCAAAATGAGGAAACGTCCGTCGTGCCACTCGTGCCAACAAGTTTGGTCTATCCCGACTCTTGAGGCACTTACAACTTCTACCTCTAAATCCGATTACACAAGCGATATGATTCCTATCCCTTCTTCTACCACTCCCATGACGTTAAGGAGGGTCTCTCATAGCAATGCGTTATTCTTCTAATTGTTTTTGTTTTTCACATAACATTGCTCAGTTTGTCTCATACTCTAACATCACATGTATACGGAGCATTCATTATATTTTTGGATACTGTCTCTATACTCAAGTGTTGGAAGGTAGCTAAGGAAAATCCAAAGTGAAAGGTTGTTATGATGGAGGAACTTAGTGCTCTCAATAAGAATAAGATGTGGGAGCTCGTGTTGCTGCCAACAGGAAAAAAACCAATCAAGTGCAAATGGGACTTCACAATGAAGCAGATTCCATAAGGAAAGATTGATAACTACAAAGCACAATTGGTGGCAATAGGGTATATTTAGACATATGGCATCGTCTATGTTGAAACATTTGCACCAGTGGCAAAGATGAGCACATTAGAGGGACTCATATCTCTGGCTGTGAATAGTGGACCTATTTTATACCAACTGGATGTGAAGAATGCATTTTTCCATGAGGATCTGCTAGAGGAGGTGTACATGGAGATACTCTCAAGCTTTGACACAAACCAAACATTAAGCAATGTATTGATCCGAGGAAGGGCCACATGGATGCAGTGTTTCGAGTGAATGAGGGAAGAGGTTGATCTTAAAAAATTGGGTATTCATGCATTGAGGGCTGCCTTGACTCTGATTTGGCTGGTTGTACCGATGACAGGAGGTTCACATCAGGATACTGCATGTTTATAGGGTGCAATTTGGTCTCTTGGAAGAGCAAGAAGCAATTGGTAGTTGTGAGGTCGACAACAGAGGCAGGGTACAGGGCCATGGCCTTGAGAGTTCTCGAGATGTTATGGCTGAGAATTCTATTGGTAGAGCTCAAGCTGGACCAATGAGCTCAAATGAAGTTGTGATGCGACAATAAGTCAACAATCAACATTGCCAATAATCTGGTGCAACACAGCAGAACCAAGCCTGTGGAGATTGATAAGTTCTTTATGAAGGAGAAGCTAAATAGTGGACTACTGGAGATAAGTCATGTAGTTACTAGAGAGCAAGTAGCTGACTCCCTCATCAAGGGACTTAGCTCATTAGATCTATCCAGGTTGTGTAACAAGATGAGATTAGCGGATATCTTTTTCTCATCTTGAGGGGAAGTGTTGAGAATTGTATATAGTTTGGGGTCCTATTTGTAAATAGGAAATATATAAGAAGTCAAGGGTTTTATTTGTGAAGAAGGTTGTAAGGCTCTATACAAGTCTGATTCTTCTATGAAAAGATTAAGGCTTTGTTTGTTTGGCGCGGCGAGGCGCCTGCAGTGCGGCGGGGGGCCCAAAAAATGCGACTTTTGGGGCGGCGAGGCATTTATAGTGCGGCGCGATTTCTCCTAAACGCGGGCCACACCCGTGTTCTACCTTCGGCTTTTTCCTCGCACCCCTCTACCTCATTTGATTCCGCCCTAACCACTTCCCTACCTCCTTCGGCTCTGCACAAGAATGGTTCGGCCCTCCCCTGCATCTTCTCCGACGGTAATTCCTGTTTTTACCGTAAGCACATCGCTTTGTCCTCTAATCTTTTATTCGATAATTTTTTTGAGGACGTATGTTCTTCTGCTAAGAATCAAGTGAGGAAATGCAAAGTAGATGCCTTTATGCTTCCTTGCTTGCTACATTCATTGTCGCCTCTGGTATGACTTTTTTTTTCTTACTGATTTATTAGAGAATATTTCTGTAGTTTTTATATTATTTTAGAATATGATATAACTATTAAAAAAGACTCTTTTCTTTTTCCCTCAATCAAATTTTGGGGTTTCTTTGATTGAAAAAGAATGGTGAAAATAATTAAATAGATCTTGCTTATTTTGTGCTTGCTTGTAGGATCAATAAATAAAGACCTAACGTTTATGAAGAAAACTACATGAGACAAATAAAATTGAACCTAAAATGAATTTTAGGAGTAAACAAATTGTAGAAGAACATTTAAATCTTATTTTTCAAATAGATTATTAGTCATATTAGTAAACAAATTGGATCGACACCTCACGCAATCTTATATCCCCACTGCAAAACAAGAATTAAGGTCAGTTAGTTTCAGGGATAGAATGATCATTTTTTCAAAAACAGCTACCCCACACTTATTTTCATACAGCTGCAACAAACAGACAATCAGCTTCCCCGCAGTAGCTTCATAGGGCAACGCAACTACAGCTGAAAGCTGAGAAGCCTCAACTGCCCCAAACAGACCCTAAGTTTTTTAGCAAAATCATTTCAATTTGAAGTTACAAACTTTATTTTGTGGGTCTTATTGGGTCTAGCCTCTCCTTTACATATTCTACGAAGTAGTTGGTCTGTGGCCACTGAATGAAGCAAAGTAAGTTTCCAAATCTGTTTCCAAATCGGGCCTAGTGCACTCGAATGTTAACAAAGGAAGAATTATAAGGTTTGCTGCTCAACATGCAAAAATAATAATAATAATAATAAATAAAAATATAATAAAATAAAATAAAATAAAATTCCAAGCCTAGTCGAGCCAATAAACTCGCTTTCTACAGCATAAATCACTGTATGCTTAATAATAACCAAGTTAATGCTATTTGTATTAAGCTTAGCGGGGAATAAGGATTGCCATTTGTGTTAAACTTTATGCAGTTGAGATTGAGAAAATATCAGTAACCTTTTTTACTCATACATATCTATAGTGTCTAACAATTGCGTGCAATGCTTCACAACTTAACCGTAAAGCTACAGCGAGTAAAAGTGTTTAAGAAGATTTACATATATACCACTCAATTCCTATGTATTTACTTATCTAACACCTAAGGTGGCTGATGGCCGAGCAGTTAAAAGCGAGTATCTAGAGAAGAAAGGCAAGCAGTTAGTACCCCAGGGTCGGATGCTGGAAGTCAACCACTCGGAATCGAGTGACTTGCCTTCGCGCCCCCACGTGCTAACCCGTGGTCGACCCCAATCAAGGTTGTAGACTATGATAGCAAGGGTGACATGGATCTGAGTCTTCTTTACACGAAGACCTAACCACTATAAATAGATGAAATAAATGTATCAAGGGACTTTTTAGGGGATATTTTTTTCTAAGAATGAAGAACCTCGACACGAGGGCATTCTTCCCTGATCTCTGTTCCTTTCGTATGTTTCCTCTCCCATTCCTCACAACATTCTCTTTCTCTCTCTTTATTTACACTCTATTTCTTGGGTGTGATTCAGAGAAACCTGTGTTCAGCAATGTAAAAAAGAAAATTATTTAGGTGTTAGATATGTAAACACAGGAATTGGGTGGTATTTATGTAATTGCCCCAAATATTTACGATGCTTTGCATAAGAAAATGAGAAGCAGATTTCTGTAATCAACGAGGCCTGCATTTCCTTGTGTACAAAATGTGGCACACTACACTGTTTAAATGTACAAGAAAATTTGGTTCCTTGGGCGAGAGAGAATGTAAAAAATTTAGGAAGATTTACATGCATAAATTCTTGTATATTGACATCTTACACCTAACTTCAATTATTACATTCATTCCGCATTATGTATGCATGATAAGGTGTATTTAACTCTTCAAAGTCAATATAGTGGTATCCTTGATGTGATATGTCAGATTTGGGTCAGATATGTAACTATTTAGGAATTGGGTGGTATGTATGTAAATGCCCCAAAAATTCAATGTATAAAATGAGTTGTTCTGATAATTTATCCTCTTTTGGCCCTATCGTTAAAAGTTTTGATATTACTGATTTGTTTTAAGCATGTCTTCATGTTACAAAGCGCTTTAGTTGTGCAGTTTAATCTCTGGCAAAATATATCCTTCTCATGCCGTGATGCTAATGAATTTTCTGACTTGACATGGCAGGTGGAATTGGCCTACTTCAATCATGGCGGCATTCTTCCTTATGTAATCAGGAACCTTATTAATTCTCCATGATGACTAATGAGCCTGATAATTGTTCTATGTGAGAATTGTTGAGTATCTTTAAGCCAAAAACCGTATGGAGTATCTTTAAATTTTACTCTAGAGGAAATAAGGTTTCTAATTTTGACGGCCTTGCAATTAATGCCAGATACAAAAAAGTTCTATGTGAGAATTGTTGAATTTGAGCTCATATTCATTTATGAGTATTTTTCTATGCTTAATCTTATTTTCTTTGTGGTTTGTAATTGTGCTCAAATTTTTATGAGGGCTTATGTTGAAAAAGCCTTTTTTTTTAGCTGATTGGTGTGGCGCGCCAAACCTGGCTATTGCTGGGCATGTTAAGTATCAAGTATTTCTTATGCTCGTCTTTTAGGTCGGAACTTAGGATCTATTTGCGGCAATTTTTTTGCCGCTTTGCTTTTCAGACCACCACAAGAGTTTCATTTGGGGTTTCTAGAAATTTTTGTGGTAGGAAGTTATTTTTTACAAGTATCAAGTTAAAATGAGGTGGCAGCCGGAAAGTTACGATCGTACTTTTTAAAATTAAAATAAATTTGTAGTAGTCATTGCAGTTTTTTTAACATTAGTTTCTTTTATATCAGCTTCAGAATTGCTGACTTACGTTCCCATGGCATTGGCTTTGTGGAGTAGAGCCTTTCTACTTGCAGAATCACGTAATAGATTCTGCTTATATAGGTTAGATTTTTTTCCTTTTTGGATTAAAATATAGAGATGAGGTAAATTTAGAGCAAATTCAAGTCCTTTTGGTAGATTTATAGTTGAACTGATCAGTCTAATTTGTAGATCTACAGCCTAGTTTTGATGATAGAGTTGTGAATTTAACTAATTTAGCTCGAAGATAGTTAATTGCTCAAAAATTAATTCAAATTTTGGCGTGAGTTGGGATTGAAATAAAAGAGGACTTCAGCTCGGTTCCAAACAATCACTGTACTTGAAAAAAATTAATTCTATTTCAATTCTAGAGATTTCTTCCGGAGGAGCAGGGTAGAGTCTCGCAAGGCCGGTGTCATGAACATATAACATTTTTGAATTAGATTTCTGAAGTGTTCATATGATTCAAATCAGGCTCGAATCAAGCTTAAACTCAAGTTGATCCAGGAGAATCAAATTAGTTCTGTCAAATGAATTTTAATCAACGGATTGGGTTAGTTAAGTTTAAACCAATAAAGAAAGGTACTTCATGTTTATGGAAAAAATTGAAATTTTAGATGGTTCATATGTTAATAAATAGAAATTGGGTGATCCGTATGTAAATGTCCCAACAAACTTATAGACTTCGAATTTGATTTTATTTGGAATCCAGCAATAATATCTACACAAAACCATACAAGCATATTCATAAAATCAAAATCGTATACTTCGCCTATTCGGAATGTGAAACCAGAAGGCTTTATTGCTGCCCGCTGGTGATGATTTTTTATCGCACTATGATACAAATAATCAATCATTTTTTAACCCTAAATGAATAAAAAAGGAAAAATTTGTGCTCCGATTTATCACATGAGTACTGTAACATTTGCTCCAGAGTAACTCAAATTATAGATTATATATTTCCCATTCAAAGCAGTGAAATTCAATTTGGGTATCTAATTAAGGCAGTGTTTGGCTGCAACATGGATGGATATATCATGAATATCCTTTCTAGAAAGTAATTTTAGAAGTACTAAGATTTTCTTTATTAGCTATAATTATAAGGAATTGAGGGCTCTCTGGCTTTAGCTACGATATGCTTTTCTTTTGTTTTTGAATAAAGTCTGAAGCCCAGGAGCCAACCATACAGATGTGAATTTTCCTTCCCAAAAACTGGGAGAGACTGTAATTAATTATTAATAGTATTTCTATTTTTTTCCCTTTATATTGTATATAAATATATACACTAATGCTTCTTGTGCTTTCAAGGTGTGTTGTTTTTTATTTTCTCTCATTGTGCTAACAAGCTTGAGAAAGCAAAAGGGGAGAAGCAAGTAGCAGGTGGTTCTCTTTGATCTTCCTCTTTTTTCTAAGATTCGTTTTCTACATGAAATGAGGTGAAAATAAATAAGTTCAAGGTAAAAAACACACCAAGATTTTAACATAGAAAAACCTGATAACGATAAAAAACTACAAAGCCACATCACTAAAAAAATTTCTACTATGAAATATCACAAATGTACATAAATACTTGCCCAGATCATCTCTCTACAATCAACAAAACTTAAAAAATTTTGTTTCAAGCCTTCCTCTCGATCTCAAAAAAGAAAGTCTTCGCTTTGAAATCCACCTCTAAAACTTACCGCTCCACACAAAAAACCTTTGATAGAATACACCGAACATCAGAACTTAGCATTTGTCTCCTCAAATTAAAAAGTGTTCTCTTCATTTCCTTGCTGCTCATAAAAGTTTCGAGTATTCTTTCTAAAACTTTTTATGATGATAACAATGTGGCAAGTATGAGTATTCTTTCTAAAGCAAGCTGCTCTTAAAGTTCCTAAACAATTTCAGTATATGTGACATCTATACACCAATTTGAGATAGCGTTGAACTCAAGAACAACAAGATACTCATCCATCTTAGCAATCCATCAACACCCCTGATTACATTTTTATCACCATTAATTATGTATTAATTTATCATGAGCATTAAACCTTCCTAGAAAAGATAAAATAGCCTTAACTAGTAGCACTTGGATCATTCACCATCCATGATAAGTCCTAAAATACCAATCAACTTGGACACCAAAACTAAGAATAGCATTTTTCACACATTAGTGAGGTGACATATGTAAAAATTGAAGTTTAAGTTATAAATATTCAAATATATAAGAATTAAGTGATATGCATGTAATTCTTCCTAAGTAAAATCTAGTAGACATTGTCATTTTAATGGAAAAAAAAATTAAAAGAAAAACAACCTTCCTTGACAAATATGTCAACATGAGCTTCAATGTCAAAAGGCATTTGAAAACCCAAATTTTCTTCATAAATCATTTCTACATGAGATTATACCAAAAATCTTATCAATTACAACCCTCACTTTCTTCATATTACAAAACGAACTCACCATCTTCTCCCAAATTTCACTCCTTGGGAACATGTACTTCTTACACATCAATAAAACAATATAAGCCGCACCATTAATTCTCCCTCTCCTCACCATTCTCACAATCATCCCTTCCATCAACTCCCTCCCCTTCTCCTCCTCCCCCCACCTCAACCCCTTCAGAAATATATTGCACGTGACCTCATCTGGGTCACAATCTCTCTCTAACATCGAACTCAACAAATCAAAGGCTTGGATTAACCTATCGGCCTTAATCAACCCATCAAACAGTGCATTATACGCCACCGCGTCCGGTTCCGCATCGCCACGGGCCATCATATCGTAGAACAATCTGAGCCCTGCATCCACATTCCCGGCTATGCACAGCCCTCGGATCATCGCCGTGTAGGCCATCACATCGGGGGTGCAACCCCGGCTTACCATGTTCTTCCATACCATCATACCCTCCTTCACCTTACCCTCCCCACAGAGCCCATTGATCAAAATGCTGTAGCTCACTTGGTTGGGTTCACAGCCACAGCGGACCATCTTGGTCCACGTGGCAAGCGCCTGATGGCTATTACCGGACCTGAAATGGCCCCACATGAGCGCGCTGAAGGTGCGCACGTTAGGATTGCAGCCTCCCGCGGTCATTTTAGCGATCACGTCCTCCGCCTCGGCGACCTTCTGGTGCCGAGCGAGCCCATCAACAAGCGCGGTGTAGAGGACCTCGTTGGGCTTGACACCATCGGATATCATCACCGCCCAAAGATTCATCGCCTCTTCGGTACCGTCGGATCGGACACGGCCTCGTTAGCCCGAACTCCCCTCTCACGCATAACGTCGAACACCCTGCGGGCGTCGACAATGCGGCCCAGCTTGACGAGGCCGTCAACCAGAGCGCCATAAGTGACCTCGTTCGGTACGAGGCCGTCGCGGAGGACCATACGGTCAATGAGGGCGAGCGCTTCTTCGAGGCGGGCATGGCGGCAGAGGCCATGGACGAGGGTGTTGTAGGTGGCGAGAGTGGGCGGGCAGCCCTTGAGGAGCATATAGCGGGCGAGATTAGCGGCACGACGGAGATCGCCGGTGCGGAGGATGGCGTGTAGGAGAGAGTTGAAGGTGGCGGATGCAGGGGCGACGCCATCGAGCTGCATCTCGTCGAGAAGGGCAAAGGCGTCGTCAAGGCGGCTGGTGCGGCTGAGGGCTGCGATGAGGGTGGTGTAGGTGTAAGCATCGGGGCGGAGGCCACGAGGGGGGATGGAGCGGAAGAGGTGGAGGGCGAGGGGGAGGGAAGGGGAAGGGGGTGAGCAGAGTGATTTAAGAATGAGATTGAAGGTGAGAAGGTTGGGGTTGAGGGAGTGATGGACGCGGATGGCGCGGCGGAAGAATGGGAAGGCAAGGGAGGAGGAGTCTGGGGATGAGACGACGGATGAGAGGACGGAATTGAGGGAGAAGGTGGAAGGGGTGCACTGGAAGGAGGGGAGCATTTCGTCGAACAGGTGGAGAGCTTCAAAGGGGAGTCCGGCGCGGCCAAATGCACGGATGATTGGGGGAAACAAGCGTTCGGGGAAGGGACGGCGATCGGAGCGCATTCGATTGAGGAGTGCACGGAGGGCAGGAATGTTGGGGGGATCGGAGTAGAAACGAACGAGAGAGAGATAGGAAGCATCACCTTGGGTGTAGCCCCCGGAGCGTCGGGGAGATCGGAATAGATCGTCGGCGAGCGGCGTGGAGGATTGTGTATCATCTTCGCTTCTATCGCCGGCGGTTGTGGGAAAAGACTTGGGGGGCAAATTTTGAAAATTGGAGTTTCGAAAGCAGCGGTGGATGGAGAATGTGGAGTTATGGGGTGGGGGCATGGCTCGCTGTCTCTGTTTTAGGTTTGGCGTTGGGGTTGTATCTGTCATGGGAGAGAAGAGATGGAGGAGACATCTTGCTAGGGGGAGAAGGCGGGCATTGGAGGGTTGTGTTTCAAGTGGCTGAACAATGAAGAGTGGATGTATTTGCCTACAAGAGGTTTCGAGTTAAATAAATCTAAACATCATTAAATTTGATCCAAATTACATTAAATCTAGTTATGTTCATTTGAAATATTTGACATAAATCTATTTGAAATAATTTTATTCTAAAATAACTAATTAGTTAATTTGATAAATCCAAATTTAACAAACGAAACATATAAAAATTGAATTTAACTTAATGATAAATTTATCGAATTTATTTATGGTTATTTCCTGTTAAAAGTGTCCTACCAAATATCTCCTTAGTTGCTACTTTTTACTGATTATGTCAAATAGATCTTATGATAAAAAACATTTTAATGAAATTATATTTACTAAATTATTTTGGGCATATTTTAATTCTTTTTGTTTTCTTTTGTTATGAAAATGAATCACTTCCTTTTTGTCATGAAAAATTTTTTGAGTCAAATTGTGAGGAAAGTCAAGTCAAGTTCAAGCCACTCTTGGCTAGAGCTTGAGCTTGATTAATTATTGAAGCTCTAGCTTGAACTTGAGCTTAGTTCTAAAATTCCAAGTGGTACGATTGAGATAAAATATATTAATTTAAGCTAGTGTTATAATGAAATAACATGGATAAAATAAGTAATATTTTAAATTGAACCAATGTGCTTGAACTAGGCTTGATTAAAGTCGGCTTATTGCTGTTCAAATTAGTAAATAATCAACTTTGAACAATATATTTTAAACTCGAAAGTTAAATGAAGCAATCTTGAACATAATCATTAATGTTCTCGTTTTTCTTTCTTTCACTCGACTCCAACTCTCAAGGCTTGTTCATAAAAGATAATTCAGAATTCAACACATCCAAGATTTTAGCTTATTTTCTAGTTCTACATGAAAAATCAAATAATAATCAAAGTTAAATTGTATATGAAAAGTTAAGTACTCGTTTGAATTTTTAATTTATTCAATTAACATAAATAAGTCAAGTATAAATCATGGATGAACAATATAAATTTTAAACAAGCCAATGAACATAGATGTAAAGCTCGACTGACGCTCGAACTGAACATGAAAAATTTATAATTCGACCAAGCCAAGTCCAGCTACACTATACTTGACTCGACTCAACTAGTACAACCCCAGAGTGCCCATTATTTGGTCAAAAACAACAGGCCGAACCGAACCGAAGAAATGTAAGTTAATTTGGTTCGATTTCAAAAATTCATTTCGGTTTTTAATTATCAAGACCTTAATATTCAGTTTTAAGTTATTGTTTTCGTTTTAATTTTCATTTAATTAAACAAACCAAAAAGCCTAAAAAAATTGAAATCGAATAGTGTTTCATAAAATTTATACAGATATCATACATGTTAAGTTATGCAGTTAACAGCAAAATTATAAGCATTTCATAATTAAACCGTTTAAACTAAATTAAATTCAGATCCGCTTGATTTTGTTTCATCAAAATCCATGTTATTTCTATTTTTAGAATTCAGATTTCAATTGTAATGGGTTAGACCGATTTAAAAACTGATCCATCCAACTCTCCAAATGTTCAATTTCATGCTTAGTAATAGACCCATACACTTAGAATATTAAAATACACTTGTTTTTTTTTTTCATTCTGACTCCAAACAAGCAGTTTGTTTGAATCGGGGGAAGCATTGCAGGAGAAGAAAATTCATAAAAATATAACTGTTTTAGTTAATCTATCAAGCAGTTCATCGACCTGAATCCAAATTCCTAAAAAATGCATCTTCACAAATCTATTTTTCTCGGTAGATTCATGTCAAATGTTGCATGGTCAGCTCCGTCAATCTTTTAAAAAAAACTATAATATGGTTATCAAGAACTGGTGAATAAATCAAATTTCTCCATTACGGTCCAAGGTATTTTTATATCCCTTTGGAATCCTTGGATCTTATGAACTCAAAATCAAACCCAAATACCTTGGGACTTAGGACTCGATGATCCGTCAAAAAAGAAAATATTCCATCCGGACAACGCACAATCGGACGGTCAACCACTGGTTGCCACATCATTATACATGTCAGCTGCGGGTGACGTGGTAGCCGGTGGTTAGTTGTCCAGACGTGCGGACGTCAATATCTTTTTCAGTTATGGAGGTCTAGTATGCTCGGTTTGACCAACTCAACTCCTGGTGAAGTTATGAGGCCCACTTAACAAAAATGAAATCTATTTCTCAATAATTTGATTTTCAATTAAGAAAATTTTCATATTTAATATGTAAATTAGATAGCTCTGTATAAATTAGATAAGTTTATGCCTTCTATATACTTCATAAATTCATAAAGAATTTATACACATACCACACAATTCCTTTATATTTACATATCTTACATCTAAAATTTAATATTTATGTTTATAATAGTTTGGCATTATGAATCTAATGCATGAAATCGTGAACTTTTCTTCTACAAAATTTGTAATAATGATATATTTAATACGGATACTAAAAATTTAAGAGTTTTGCATGTAAACATAACTGAATGTGTAAATACATAAAATCTGTGTGGTTTGTATGTAAATACCACTGCTCTTCTTTACCTAATTTCTAGTCTTTTATTAAAGCAATCGGAAGCCAAACTTAGCGCTCACAAATCCTACTCCTTCTCCTTCTCCTTCTTCTCCAAACAAGAAACCTCCCCTGAGACGAGATGGGCTCCTCCTCTTGCTGGAGCTTACTCTTCCTCACCCTCCTCGCCCTCTCATCCCTCACGAATGCCGAAACCCCCTCCTCCTCTGGCCTCAGGATGAACTTCTACAAGGAATCCTGCCCTCAAGCCGAAGACATCATCCGCGAACAAGTCAAACTCCTCTACAAGCGCCACAAGAACACCGCTTTCTCCTGGATCCGAAACATTTTCCATGACTGCGCTGTCCAGGTGAGAAGGCCTAAAATTTAAACGACAAATCAATCGCTTTATAAAAAAAAAAAAAAACCATTAATTTCTTTCCAACGACCCATTAATTTCTTTCCAACGGACGCATAAATATACAGTCTTGCGACGCCTCTCTGCTTCTGGACTCGACCAGAAAGACTCTCTCCGAGAAGGAGACCGACAGAAGCTTTGGCATGAGGAATTTCCGATACTTGGAAGAAATCAAGGATGCGGTGGAGAGGGAGTGTCCTGGAGTTGTCTCCTGCGCTGATATCTTAGTTCTCTCAGCCAGAGATGGGATCGTTGCAGTAACATTCCTTAATCCTGTTTACTCTTTTCTTTCATCAGTTTATGTTATACTAGCGATTGATTAATAAGCTGTTTGTGATGGAATGAATGAATGAATGAAGGTTGGAGGGCCGAGTATTCCCCTGAAAACAGGGAGGAGAGATGGGAGGAAGAGTAGGGCGGAGGTGGTGGAGAAGTTTCTGCCTGATCATAACGAGAGTATTTCCTCTGTTTTGGATAAGTTTGGAGCTATGGGTATTGATACCCCTGGACTTGTTGCTCTTCTTGGTAAGCTTCTTCTTCTTCCTCTTCTTCTTATTATTATTTTTTTTAAATAAATATGCCTGCAGCATGCTTTTTATTTTTATTGACCATGGGCTTCCATAATTTTTTCTGCATTAGATGTCTAACATCTAAATTTTTATATTTGTATTTATAATATTTTTCTATCCCCAAAATCGCGTTGTACGCCATGCTGCGTACGTCAGAATTATATAATAGATACAAGGTGATTATATTTGTGTTATAATCTATGTAATTTCCATGAAACCTAACTGTAACTTATAAATATATAAAAAAAAAATGTGGAACTTAATAAAAGATACAATAGGTTATATGGAGGTTACATGGAAGTTAGAGGATATAACACAGATATAATCTCTTTGTATCATATTTATAACTCTGACGTACGCAAAATTTTCCCAACTGTTAGTTCCAATATAAAATGCATTGTGTGAAAAATAAAAAAAAATTTGTATTGTAATCCTGTCGAAGTGTAATTTAATAATTTCAATATTTTATTAAAAACTTAATAAGAATTTATAAGTCAGTTTTTTACCGTAACTATATATATATATATAATTATATGCATGCTTGAATATTTGCATGCTTGAATATTTATGACGATGTGTAATCAGAACCGTACACGTCAATATTGATATTATCAATAAATTTTTTAATGAAATGTTTGTCTTTTATCCGTCAAGAAGTAAAGTTCAAGAGTTTGACGAACCCAACCTTTATTTTCTTGTTGAAGACATCGTAATATAGAAGTATAAGATTTGTAATCTTTTTGTAAAATGGAATAAATTATAGTTCTACTTCATAAAAATTTTAAAATTATCGTCTTTTTCATGATTATTTGGATGTTTATAGAGCTTTAATATTAAAAAAATAGTTGCCACATTATTTCCTGTTTCAACCTAATTAGAAGCTTGAGTATATAATTGGAAATTTTCTTTTTAATAGGGTTTTTTTTTATTTAGTAAACCATTTATTTTCATTTTCATCGGCTAGCTGGTACAACTGCAGTAGAATTCTGAATAGATCTGCATTGAATAAAATTTATATATAATTTCTTTATTTTATTGCATCGAAATTGCGAAATGGGTAGATCTGCATTAAATAAAATTTTAATTTTTTATTTGAATCGGACGATAGTACTTAAAAATATATAAACGACAGCTGTCATGGATGTGCTAACTTTAGTGTCGTGGTATTTCGTTAGTGTCATATGTTGTTTGTTTTATTTGGGTAGAAAATCTCTTTTTACATACGGTGTCTTATCTACATCATTTCTCATAGTCCTATTTTTAATTTTGCATACGGTAGAGATCGGACACCGTATTCATTGCTGCATCTTTAAAAAAGTGCTATGATAATTTTAATGTTTTTTCTTTAATTTATTTTTATTTTTTGTTATTTTTAGTTTACAATGTTTTGATTTTGATGTTTATTATTATTATTATTATTATTATTTTCTTGCAAATTTATTATTTGATATACGGGACATTTAGACATACATATTAATTAATTATGTAAAATACTTACCAAATCTTCCGATTTCACATGAAAAATATTATCATTTTAATTTTTAAAAATTTAATTATATTTTTTTCTTGTATAAATAAGATGATATGTATTTGAAAATTAAAGTTTAGATATTATTAGAAATGTAAATACAAAAGTCTTGGGGTGTACCAAAAAAAAAAAAGAAAAAGAACATTTAAGGCTAGAGTTTATAGTTATTTTAAAGACATTTTAGCATTTAAAATAAAAAAGCTATATTTTATTAGAATAAAGTTGTATTTTTTAGGAATATTGACGATGAATTATAATTTATTTCTTTAATACTCTTCAAATAAACATAATCTACACATAATTAGTCATTTTAATCTCACTTTTCTCCTCGGATCATTTACATAAATAGTCACATAAGCTTTTGTAAAAATAAACCATAAATGTTAAAATTCTGATATTATATTAATAGAGTTTCTAATTCAGCCATGCATGCAGCCTTAAACTTTAAAGCTGTGCCGTTTTCTCTACCAACCCAAATGCCAGACCAAAATAAGAAACAATTATGAATCATTATTTGTAGCACCCTATAAGTATATATATATATATAGTACACCTAAAATATCGAACTACTCGGCCTCTTTCCAATATGAGCATCCACAACTTCACCAAACTAAGAGAAGAGGAACATATATTAATGCCATTAAAGATATTAAGACTTGCATACATACCAATCAATTCTGATGTATTTATATATCGATCTAATATCTAAACTTCTGTTTTTTTATGTTTTACTTATATATGTTAGCTTGCATATGTAATAAAATGTATATTTTATATACTCATAATAACCTACCTACTGCATGCTAAAAAAACCCAGAAGAATAGTTCAAAGCCGGCAGAGTCCTGGTCTGCCATGATAATGCCTTATTACAAAATATATATATAAATAATACATCAAGTTGGATTAATTCAACGTCATGTTTCTGTACTTCAGATATGTATCTCTTTTGTTAAAACAAAATTATGGGGGCAATTACATACATAGAGTTTAGCACATCTAGAAACGTTTTTTTTTTTTTTTTTTATTATTATTTATGAATTGGGGTGTAGGTGCACACAGCGTAGGCCGAACGCACTGCGTGAAGCTAGTGCACAGGTTGTACCCTGAAGTCGACCCAGCTCTGAACCCGGACCATGTTCCTCACATGCTCAAGAAGTGCTACGACCCGATCCCAGACCCAAAATCGGTACAATATGTGAGAAATGATCGTGGCACTCCCATGAAGTTGGACAATAACTACTACCGCAACATCCTGGACAACAAGGGTCTTCTCATGGTAGACCATGAGTTGGCCAGTAACCCGAAAACCCGACCCTATGTTAAGAAGATGGCCAAGAGCCAAGATTACTTCTTCGAGCACTTTGCACGGGCCATCACGCTTCTCTCAGAGAACAATCCGCTCACCGGCGAAAATGGTGAGATCCGCCGCCACTGCAACCTTGCCAACAAGAACCACTATGATGAATGATCGGTTCATCAGTTTATTATAAACTATATATATGGCTTGTTCGTGGTGAACTAATTGGTGTTGCATGTCATGTTTGAGGTTTCAAGTCTATGGTTGTTCTTGTTGTTTCATTTAGGGTAAGTGGTTTAAGTCGTGGTGGATAATATTAATAAAATTATTGTTATTTTCATGTAAATACTTGAATTGTGTGTTCCTATGATTTAAAAAAATGAGTGATGATGAAGTGTGTATGTGTAATATAAAACTCGGTTGCATAAATTCAAATAATCCCATGCCTAAATTCTAAAAATAAAACTGATTTCTTAATCATTAAAAAGTTTAATATCAAATTAAGATATGGAGCACACAATTTTTCATATTCACGCATACTATTTTTGTATTTTAAATCTATGCATGGAAGGATATATTTCACCTTTAAAAAGTTATAATTGAGCTATTTTGAATGTGATATTAAATATTTGAGTGCTTTGTATAAATATGTAAGTCTATTTGTTAAATATGATATGCATGTTAATGTCATCAATAAGGATATCCTGATATCATACTTAAACCTTTTTAAAGTTTCTAAAGCATCAGGTGTTGTTTATTCAGTTATCCTATCATGGCTGGTTATCTATATCTAATATGTATTTTATGTCCTCTATCTAAACTTTTGGTACGTCAGATGTGAGTTGCTCTATACTTAATCGATTGTATGGACATGTCTTGACAAAATATCACGCCATATTCTCTTTAAATTTTCTAAGAATTGGGTGACAGTCGTTCTATCTTGATTGGTTATTTATCACAATGCAAGCGGTTTACTAGACATTCATCTCTCTAGACTTCTTAAGCATAAAGTGATAGCTATTATATCATTGATGCATTGCTTATATTGTGTTGTAATGATGATATCATACCATAAAGTGATAGCTATTATATCATTGTTGGCTGTTTTGATTATTTGACAATATTTGTACCATACAAATTTTCATCAATTCTTTTTTAGAATTGGTCGATGGTTATTATAAAGTTGGTTGCTTAGATAGTAATATAATGAGTACATTATTATATATGTCTTTAGGAGTCATGTTCATTGGATGACAAATGTTCTACCATCATTTGACCATATATATAATTATTTTGATGGGTGTGTCAAGCTTGAACTCTAGTTTCTTGACAACTAATTAAGAAGATTTGAGTTGGATCTCACTCCCTTTACTTTAATATCTATGATATCGCATAATGAATTTCCATATTTGGTGTTAAGATTTAGTCAAGAGAAGATCAATTGTAATGCATAACAATTGTTTTAATAAATAAAAGGTAACTTCAATTAAGAGGCATCCAGCGCTTTGATTTCAGCAAAATTATAGTCAAACTGACAGTTCAATGGGCAAAGCCTAATGATATCAAAATTGGTCTAATTCGAATAAAATCAAGCCCCTAGTCATTAAACTAGTTTAAGAAGGTTTTCAGACACATTTGGAAGATCAAACGAATGTTGAAACTAATGAGCTTATAGACGTATCTAACATCTCGACAAGACTAATCGAACGAGCCCAACATGTCTGACATCGTTAAGGCACTCAAATATCCATCAAATGTCATTTAATCGAGGAAATCTCTCTGAGCCGTCTGATCAGAGTAGCTCATATTCTTTCATTAGTTATAACCAAGACTCTACAAATAGAGCCCCACCCCTCTCATGAGAGGATGGAGCTTGAAGCACGAAGAAGACTGAAGCTTAGAGAATGAGTTGAAGTCTAACATCACCTCGTTGCTGACCGTCGCCAATCACCACTCGCCGGCTATCGTTGATTACAATCGACTGTCGCCTAATTCTTATGACAAATTTATCTGTGCACCGACATTGTAACTCAAGAGATTGTGTAACACTTTCTCGCCTGTGGGACAAGAGGCTGTAAATGTAATCACCATGTTATATTGTATCTCTTCAATTGAGTCAGATCGCGTGGTTTTTCCTTTTTCGAGTTTTCCACGTAAAAACTTCTGGTCCTTCTATTTGTTGTTTATTTTTATATGAGTGTGTGAAGAATTCTTGCACAACCCTAAGATGATAATCTACCACTCTATCGTCACGAATTTTCTATCTCGCATGAATATGTCAACTATAATAAGCTTGCTCAAAATAGAATTAGTTTTGTAACTCATGAAGAAAATTAAAATTTAACGTTCGTAAATTAGGATATATGTATATTAGAAAGATTGATATTATGTAGCCTAACTTGAGAAGATCTAATTATATGAATTTTCTATATTATAAAATCTAATTTGACGAGACCTAAATATATTTTCTTTTCTATATTTAATATAATAAAATATTGAAAAGAACATTTAAAATTAAAATACGTTGTTCAGATAATAACATCAAACATCACCTTATCATTATTGTCTTCTTAAGATAAGTAAACATGTTATAATTTAAAATGTTATCTTCTATCTTCCTATCTTTAAAAGGTGTCAATTACAATAAATATAACAATTATATTGCCAGTGGGTACCAAGGAACCATGTGCAATGATGCAATGAACATATGCCGGCCATAGTATTGTAATCAGTTCATTTCTCTCAGGATTAAAAAGGAGTGATTTTAAGCCAATTATTTTTATTAATATAATGACATTATTATAAAATAAAATAAAATAAAATCTCAATTTCTTTTAATAAGAGAATAACTTGTTTATATTTTTAAATAATTTATATGGAAATTAGTATAAAAATATAATTTGTTTAAGAAAATGTTATTATTAATGATATTATTCATTATTAATATCAATCCCCTTATCTAATTTAAGAAAATCATGCTATTAATTTTAGATGAAAACATATATTTTACTAAAAATAATATATATAATTGAGAGCTTAATAAAAAAATAAATTATTTGAATTTTCCAAAATATAAAATAAAAAAAATTATTTTATTTTACATATTAAATTTTTTATTTTATTTGATAATTATTTTTTGTTAAATTGATTAAATCAATTTCATTTTGTAAATAAATATATGAAATTCCTAATGCATTGCATTAAGGCCCACCTCTGCTGTTTAAATTGGAAGGTGTCGCACGTCACTTGGAGAAGATTTGACAGGATGCGTACGAAGCATTAAATAAATTGATGCCATGGAATTTAGCCCATTTAAAAAATGCAGGGGCCCTGTAAGAATTTAGTTGATTTAAAAATTACTATGAGTTGGGCCAGTCCATGTCAGGCAATATTAGCGGTAGTTAATCCATCATATATTATCATAATGATGTATTCTCTTAATATAATCATTTATTCATCTATCTTTTTTTCTATATTATCTCTAAGTGAGTGGGGAGCAAATGCATGCACACCCTAAACTCTCAACTAATCAATTAAGTTGGCCTGCACTTTTTATTGTTGAACTTCATACTCATAAAATACAACTCCACAAGTTATATTTTGGGCATTTACATGCATACCAACCAGTTTTTTTTTATGTATTTACATATCAATCATCTAAACTTTACTTTTTTACATTTAAAATCATCCAAATCTTCACATCATATTGAAATTATCATTATTTTCACGTTTAAAAAGTGAAATACAAATTTTCATGCATATCAAACATTTATTATGTATTTACATATCTGACACCTTAACATTTATATTTACATGCATATCATCACAGCTAGAAAAACCATCATAAGTGTCTTTTTAAAAATGAAATACACTTCTGCTAGCATAAAGTTTATGACACAATGCGGTTATAAATGTAAATATCAAACTATGGGTGTTAGACTTCTGCTCTAATGGAAGGGCATACATTAAGCTACATTAACAAGAAAAATACCTAACAATACTAAATAGTCATTTGTTTCTAAATACATGATTCATATAATCTATTTATAATAGTTAGTTGGACCAAAGTCATCAAAGAATCAGACCGCCGACTTAATGGTTAAATTTGATGCCATGAATAAAAGAATGGAGGTGCATAGTACTTGAGCTTTGAGGGAGTATGATGGGAATATTATGGTTGAACTTGAACAAGTTTGATCGAATAAACAATGAGATAAATTTTTCTTGTTTGGGGAGTGTTAAATATGAGATTGTCCTTAAATCACACCCAAGGAATAGAACGTAAATAGAGAGAGATTAAGTGTGGTTGGCTCCATGAATCCTTTTTCTCCATTGTCATATTGAGTGTTATATTTTCATTTAATTCTAATAAATTAAGATCATCTTTTAAGAGAGAGAGAGAGAGAGAGATGAACATTAATGAATTGTGTTGATTATTCATAAAATATCTCCCATGTTTATTTAAGTGATAGTACAATAGTGATATTATATTTTTGCTCGATTTAGATAAGGTATGTACTAGAGTATTTCTGGTATTTTACAAGTGTTTTCATATCGTCTGATTGCTTTCTGGCTCAGCCGACAATGCTTAACCGATTTGGCTCGACTCGATCAATTTGATCAATTGAGCTTGGTCAGTAGGGTTTGGTTAATTAATCTAGGTTGGTTGTCTCTCTGATCCCTGATAAGGAGCCTTTGGGTCTATATTGGGCAGTTAGCAATACTTTGTGGAATTGCCTCTTACATTGGGTTAGCTTTAATAATGCAGAGTGATTATAGAAACAAGTTATCATAAAATATTAATGCATGCACTAGAGGAAAATAAAGAGAGAATACGGTTGCCCACGTGCATTATCTTCATAAGCCAAAAAAGAATAAAAAAAATTGACTAAGGGTTTGTTTGGGATAACTTTTTGTATATTTTGCTTTTCAGACCGCCACCACAATTTTATTTGAGGAACTACTTTCTTGCTGATTTTTAGAAATTTTTTTGGCATCCGCTAGTAAGTGGTGGTATGTCTTTTTGAAAATAAAATAAATTTGTAATAATCACTGATGCTTTTTAAAAACAGTTTCTTCTGCAGTAGCTTCACAATTGTTTCTCCAAATAGTTGCAGCTTCCCCAAACATACCCTAAATATTACTTAAGATGTGTGTATAATTAAAACAATATTTTGTAACATATAAATAAATTCCTCTATAAATAAACGAGTCATGTGAAGGATCTCAAAATATAGATAAAGAAGGGATTTAATCCCTATCCTATATTTTTCAATGTTCTTTTTTCTCAAACTGTTCTTTTATTCAGCGCTTTTCTTGACAAGTTGAACCCACCAACAAACTAAAATCCAACAGCGGGCATGAATTAAAGCCAGCTACCAATTTCCACTTGCAAGCCTTTTGGTGCATTCTTCTTTCTCACATATCAAGTTAACAAAATCCAACTATAAGAAGTTCCAAATTGATCAAAATCTTCACAGAAAGACTGAAATACTGCACAACATGCACCATCTGCCACCGACTACATATAGTCCTCATCTCCTCTTAAATACAACAACTCGTTTTCTCCTCCCTTCATATTAAACTTCGAGCTAAATTTAAGTTCACGAGATCTTAAAAATTTTTCGAAGCAGCGAAGCCATTAGTCCTCAACTGGTTTACATGGGAGATGGCGCCCCCTAACAAATATATGCACACCGACATTATTATAACTCCTAAACTAATCGAAGTTTGCACTAATTATAATGCGTAATTAATTGAGCTTTGTGGTATGCACCCCTCAAGTCTTCATCCAAGTACAGTGCGCAGAGTCTTGTCTTCAGAATTAATTAGTGACAAAGGTAATGCTACGTCGTAATCCTACATGGCGCTTGCATCGGAACACGCATATATATAGTTAAATTGGCAACGCTGCATATATCATATATGCCATTTAATATCTTTGTATTTACAAATCGAGCATCTAAACTATTTTTGCATGGACATATATATTTCACTCATTTTTAGAAATTAAAATAATGATATTTTTTATGTGATTTAAAAGAAGTGGGTGGTATAAATATAAAAAGTACGAGTTTAGATGTGGATGTCCTCTTATCAGTGCTTCTCTTTATGAATAGTTCTGGGTAAATGTATAATATAAAGGTAAAAAATTTGACATATGCAGAGTTGCGTACGTCTGTAACCTGCAAATAGGTTACAGGAAGGATATTGAGAGGTTATAACTGTGTTATACCCAATGTAATCTCTTTGTAACCTACATGTATATGAGAACAAAAGCGCGGAACTTACTAGAAGATACAAATATGTTACAGGGAGGTTAAGGAGGTATAACACGGTTATAATCTCTCAATATCCTCTCTGTAAGCTATTTGCAGCTTACATATATACACAGCTCTATGTACGCAATTTTTTTCCAATATCAAGTATCATTTCATCTTTTAGTTCTTGGCATCTAAGGTGGAACCAATTAAGCTATGCGGGCAAAATAGAAAATAAGTAGTATTGTTATATGTACAGAAATAAATATTGGCATTTGACAAGTAGTTGAAGGAAGAGAATTACTAAAGTTGTTAGATTTTCATATCAAGAATAATACATTAATATTGACTTCAAAATTATAAGATTTTTTATTATTACAATATATTCTTATTATAAAAGCTGTTATAATGTAGATTAAAAAGATGTTCGTTTTGATTTTAGAGGAACTAAATTATCTAGGACAGAAGAATACGATGGAGGCAAATCCCTTGCAAAGAGATCGTAAGACCCGCCACGCTGAACGGTTAACTGGGTACCGATTGAGTTTAAAATTTTACGAGAAAACAATTAGGTAATCCAGATCCATTTGTTCGGAAATGAGTCACAATGGTGTCCAAGACATTAACTATAAAAAGCCAACTTTATGCAATAATATTTCGTGCGATTGAGCCGACCTGATGGAGTTGTTCCCACAAAGCATTTTCAACCACCCAACATAAGCTAATAGACTTCTTCTCGGAGATTGAAGATAGCGAACCAGGCTAGGTTGGTTGACCGAACCCTGCCCATCAAGCTCGACTAATTACCGAGCTAACTCAGTCGAGCCAAGCTCGCTAAAGCTTAGTCGGCCAAACCAAAAAAATGTCTGAGCTGCTTTTAAAGCACCTAAAATACTTGTGTAAACTCCATCAAATAACGACAAAAATGCAGTATAACTATTATATAAAATCCTCTATAAATAGGGGAAGCATTTGTTTCATAGTGTTCATTATAGAGATTATAGCTCCACTCTTCCTCTCCCGTTACATTTCTACTCATCTCTTCTATTTTAATACTTTGGCGTAATTCACAGACAAACTTGAATTCAACATATACTTTATTGTAATTTTCTCATTTTTTCATGCTATTATCTATGAATAGCCATAATTGCTCAAGCGCAAAAAGCATATCAAATAAAGATCATAATCATCTTATCATTTTTATTATGATACCCGAGAAGTAAGAATATGATGGCTTAAATGATACTAATAACTCTAATAAAAGCATAATTATAGATTCTTTTATTTATAGGTCAATTACAAAATACATAATTCTTATGTAGTTACGTATGACATTTAAATTTTTATATTTACATTTATAACACTCAAAATTTCAACATCATATTAAGTATGTCATCATTATTAATTTCTTCAAAGTGAAATGCACCTTTTCATGCATGACAAACGTGCAATAAATGTAAATATCAAACTTTAGTTGTAGATATGTAAATACATGGATTATATGGAGTTTACAGCTTAACCATTTGTGTTCTAATTAATAAAAGTTCTTTCAATTTGTTGATCTCTCTCTCTCTCTCAATATATATATATAAAAAGGAATGACCAGAGGCTATGATACGAGCCCTGATAATCCCTCATGCGCCTATAATTCGAGGATCATACCCTACACTCGGAGGGAATCGAAGCCCAGACTAGAGGAGACTTTCAATTGACAAGCAGATGTCATACCAACTGAACTGAGTACGCGATGCCTATATATAGGGACTTTCAATTGACAAGCAGATGTCATACCAACTGAACTGTGTACTCGATGCCTATATATATATATATATATATATATATAAATATATTTATGTAATCAACAAATACTAAAAAGTTGGATAATACAAACTACATACTTCCAAAAGATTAATAGAAGACCCCGACATTACTCATGTTCCATTTAATTTGTGTAACAGGAGTCATTTTGTTTCTTCTCTTTCAAGAGATGATAACCACAATCGGAAGCCACTTGCCAATTATGGCGGTTCACCTTTAACATCAATGTGCCCTACCACAGTCTCTCCTATCCTCTATCATCTTGCTTTAACAATAGTTAACGAGGCGTTTGCATTTGTTATAACTGATATCACTCCTTCGGAATTTTTTGTTGCAAAATTTAACTCAAATTTAATCCAAATTTGGTACACATTTTGATTTAATATATCATGTGAGTACCAAGATTTTGGGAAATATATATATTTCCTTTTTTTTTTCATAGGAAGAATATATGGTTGGATCCTTATTTTATCTTCCTTCTTTCTCTTAATTTTTTTGTTGCATGTAATATATTTGACATAATTTTAAAATTACATAAATTACACTTTATACTTTCATCATTTGACATAAATTTAACCTCTAACAATTAGAAAATTGTGTTGATAAATTTACCATTTATTTTTAAATATCAATTATATGATCGGTGAGATCACGTTTTTAATTCGGTGACTTTGGAATGCAAGTGAATCGCTTTGGAAAGAAGTTCTCAGAGGGAACTATTATTGCTACGGACACCGCACTCAAATTTGTGTGTGGTGTTCGATCAGAACCATTGAAATACATCTTTTTGTTTTTTGTTTTTTTTTTTTATGATTAGAGAGGGGCTCACTCTAATTTTTTTACGGTCTTGATCGGACACCGCACACAAATTTTGCTTGCGGTGTCTGTATGCAGTAATCTTTCTCTCAGGGGAGGCTAGTTTTGAGGTATTATGTGTTTTTACCTTTGATAACTGTAATATTAAAGTTTCGATATGAAATATTTGCAGTAATGTTTTATAGATTTATATAAATATTTAATACTACATGAAAAATAATAATATTAGATATTTTAAAAAAGTGCAATAAATCTTCTCATCTAAATTTTTTAGCAGAATAAATGACATCTCAAAATTATTCAATTTATTTTACTTTCATTACTAAGGTATTCCAGGGCATTCCAGCACAGCTCAGCATATCATAAATTTTTTTCTGTGCAGGAGGTGGGCCCCATCTATTAAGCCGTCACTTGAGCCTGCTCGCTCGGGCTTGACCCGATAAGTGGCTTGTTAAATGATCTCAATGCTCGACTCATCAACTGATAAGTAAACTGGCTTAAAAAATAAAAGATATAAAATATATTCAAAATATAATAATATTATTTTTTTTTTCCTTTAAATTCTTAAAAAATACTAAAGAAATAATATTTTTAATTTTATATCAAATTAATCCTTATTATTTATCTCATAATCATTTATTATATTTATCATTTTATTATAAAAAATTATTTAAACTAATATTACTTTTTTATACTAATCATGTCGGTGCATGAAGTCGGTTGAACTTGAACAAATATTACGTCCAAACTTCAGACGTAGATCGGACGTAGAGATTGACCGAAGTCTAATGAAATTATGTCACGTGGAGGTGACAAAAAAATTAAAAAAAATTGTTTTAATACAGTGGAATATTCCCCCGGTGTTATTACGTGTTATTTAGGTGTTATTTGGTGATATTGTTGTGTGTTATTGTGTTATTATAACACCAGAAATATTCTCAAAACATAATAATATATTAATATCACCACAATAACACATGAATAACGCAAAATAACATGAGAGGAATATTCCAATATCATCACAATAACACATGAATAATGCAAAATAACAGGAGAGGAATATTACTCTGTGTTGTCCGGTCGGATCAAAAGAAAACGAGTTTTTTTTTTTCGGTCAACTTTACATGAAGACGATTCATTGACGCTAGACATATCTGTACATCGGAAGTCTGAAGCTAATAATTTTCGTCCAACTATAGCATGAAACTCCAGGTACGACACCAATTCAATAAATTGCCACATTAGGTCGCGCTGGGGCGGAACTCGTTTACACCGCTAACGGTAACTTGACGGACCTGCACTTAGCGGTGCCGACCAGACACTATCGACTTCCGGGTTTCCCATGTCCCTCGTGTACCACCTCGGTTACCTCCCCAGCGAATCTCGGCTCATACGAAAGATGCACAACAGCAAACAGCTGTTTTTCGAACCCAGTTAGCTGGCATTCTCTCTGTGTACATACTGATTGGTTTATAATACTGTATGCTGCTTCGCACAATCGCTACAGTACGTTGGACACATATGACACGTGATTAAGAATGGGACCCATTTAATTAGTTTCCGAAAATATCCTCACTGGATTCCAAATCTATTACTGTGCCGTGACTTCCCCCGTCTTTTCTTCACCGCCCGCTTTTAAAAAATACATCGTGATGAAGATCAAAGCTGGCTTCGCTTCCCCATTAAATTCACTCAACCTCGTTCATTGTTATATATATAAGCTTTTTATATTTTTATATATTAAAATATTTATATATACTTAAAAAGTATATTCACGTAAGAAAAATAATTATAAGTAAAATTTTTTAGATGATATTAAAACGTTAAGTAATATAAAAAAATATAATAAAATTTTTTATATTAGACATATAATAAATAATGTGATAAGTACTTTGATCTCACAAATAAATTGTTTGGAAATAATAAAATCTGAGCATCAATAAATTTGATTGCGATTCTAATTTGGTAGTACCATTTTGCTATCAAATCATCACCATTCATATTTAATCAAATGGCTTAAATTAATTCAAAATTTAAATTTATTACATAAAATTTTGGAAGCCCTAGCCTCTTAAATTTACAATCCTGCCTACTTTTCTTCGTTTATCTTTGCCCATATCACTTACAGTTCCTTAATCACTCTTCCTCACGGAAAATATTTGCGTACGTAAGATGTGCGCAGAGTTGTGTACGTCACGTCATGAGGTTATTCAGAGAGTATAAGGGGGTTACATTCGTGTTATACTCCCCTTTAACATCCATGTAACCTACCTGTAATTTATATGTAACATACAAATAAGTTATGTGTTTCTATAGTTCTGATAGTTACAAGTAAATTACGGGAAGATTATAAGAGGGTATAATGCAGATATAACACACATATACTTTCTGAATAACCTCTGATGTACGCAGCGTTGCGTACGTCTTACGTACACAAATATTTTCCCTTCCTCACATATCTTGTTAAACTTGTCTTCATCAATGGTGCAATCAATGAGTTTCTTATTCGCTATGCCTTCTTTCCATATAAAAAACACACTTATAATTATAAATTGTCTTTCTTGACACATGGTAATTTCTCATAGTTAATTGTTATTGATTCTCTTGCATCTCTCTCTCTCTCTCTCTCTCTCTCACACACACACACTCTCTCTCTCTCTCTCTATCAATACATGTTTCTCTTCATCACCCCAGTAAGAAACTCCCCTTTTAATCTTTTCTTCCTTCCTCAAATTTTAAGTGGGGGAGACGCAGGCTTAAATCTAACTCGAGCTTGCCTTAATGACTTTTATTTGTGAATAATTTGCTTAATTATTCTCTTAATAATAGGATATATTATTCTATCTAACATAAATATGTTTGACAATATTTTTTATAGACATAAATGATTTGATGTCAATTGATCTAACCATTCTCTTAATATAAGGGAAAATAATTAACTGATAGATGGATGATAAATGTTGTTGACAAGAGGAATATTAGGCATTGACATGATGAGATATAGAGTAATTTGGAAGATAAAGATTAGATGATAAAAATTGACAAATGGATTGTAAAATATTAGATGATAATGATAATCAACTTAGTCATTCTCTTGATAGATGTGACTAGAAGAGTTAATATTAAACATAAATGTTGATGAATACCAAATGTTATAGTAATCATCATATAATGATCGATAGTAGTGTCAAATGTTATGCAATACTGAATAGTTGGCTTAGTTGCTGTTTTAATAATATGGGAGTTTAGGCAATCACTACTATTGAAGAAACCTATCAAACTAAAGGGAAATTAGTATGGGTACTTGTAATAATGGTACATGAAAAAAAGGAAATACGCTATGCTTGGAGATTACTTAATGAGAAGGTGACAGTCCTTTAAAAAAAAAGAAAGAGAATGAAGATAACCCACCAAAAGTTTTAGAGTAGTTTATTTGAAAAAATTGCATCCACTATGAGGCTTATCAGAATAATTTATTATTATCTAACAAGGATACACAAAAAATCACCTTATAAAGATTAAAATTATGTAAGAAAGATTTGTAATAAATCATAATGCCCATAGAGAAAAAAAGCATATATGCTCATATATTTGATTTTATAAAGAGTTGTAAGAAGAAGAAAGATATGATAAATATAAAAATGTTTGCTCTAAAAGGGCATAAAGATGGTGTGTTGATAGGCATCAAAGGAATGAAAATAGTTTGTGGTGGAATAATAATACACAAGAAAATATTAAAAAAAAGTGGTTATGTTATATGAATTAGTTTAAATGTCAAATTTTAGCGAATTGAAAAAAATATATAAAGTGGCCCATTGGGAGTTTAAGAGAATATTTTGTAAGTTTAAAAATTTTGTCTTTAATGAGCTTTATAATATATTAAATACTAAAGAGGGTGAATGATTTATACAATCTTGTCAAATAAATGTATAAGGAAACTATAGATTTAATTCAATTAAATGTATTGATGATGAAAATAAAATGTAGTTTTCTTAGATGAGGATACTCAACATAAGTGGGTGAGATATTTTTAATAAAATTTTCAATAAAGTTATAAAAATATAATCGACTTTAACAATCTTAATATCAAGAAAAATAACATTTTTTTATTTTATTTTCATCGTCACATCAGTAAAATAGTTTTTCGGAAATAAAGTATTGAAAGCAATATAAATGGATAGTATACTACTAAAAGTGTGGAAATATTTAGAAGATCTGTGAATTTTTTGGCTTACTAAACTTTTTAATATTATTTTAAAAATTGAAAAATGTTTGATGAGTGAAGAAAGAGACTACTAGTTCCTATTTTTATGAATAAATGGGATGTACAAGAGTGTGTAAATTGTAGAGAATAATTGAATATATATTGCAATGTGATACATAAATTAAGGGATAAATATATGTTGCAATGTGATAAAAAAAATTCTCAATTTTTGTTTTGATTCATATTAAACAAGTCTACTATGTAATCTATACATTTATTGAGAGGTTTGATGGTGAAGTGTGGAGAAAGTAAGGAGGATCTACATATGATTTTTGTTAATTTAGAAAAAAATTGTTATAAGATTCCGAGAGATATTCTTTAGAGAATTCAAAAAGAGAAATGTGTTGATATTGCTTATATTCAAATTATTAAAGATATGTATACTAAAGTTGTTACTTGTGTTAAAAACTAAAGGAATTGACTGAGTATTTTCCTATTTAAGTTGGATTACCTCAGGGATCGACTTTAAGCCCATATCTTCTTTGCTTTAGTCATGGACATTCTTACTAGATGCACCTTGGTGTATCCACTGATGATATCCTTGTGGATAATATGTGAGAGAGTATAAAATAATTGATTAATGATTAACTTTGGAATCCAAAGGCATTCATTTGAGTAGATCTAAAACTGAATACATTGAATGTAATTTTCATAGTAGTTGATCTAGTGGCAGGGTTGGAACAAGTTGTGATCAAGTCATTGAAATGAGTGAAAATTTCATATATCTTGGGTCTATTTTTCAAAGTGATGGTGATATAGATGGGGATGTTATTAGTAGAATTCAATTTGGATGGATAAGATGAAGGAATGCATCGAGCTTATTGTGTGAGAAAAGTATCGTTTTGAATTTAAGGAATTTTTTATAAGATGGTGGTGGGACTTACATTGCTTTATTGTGTATAATGTTATCTATAAAAGAAAAGCATAAAATTAAGTTTGTGTATAATGTTAACCTGTAAAAGAAAAACATAAAATTAAGTGTTACTGAGATGAGAATAGCCGGGTAGATGACAGGTTTTACACTTAGAGAAAAAATACAAAATTAATATATCTGTGAAAGTGTTGGAGTAGCTCCAGTGACAAACAAGATTAGAGAGTGACACCTTAAATAACTTGGTCATATTAAATGCCGACTATTTGATGACCCTATTAGGAGAGTAGATGTTCCAAATTTGACATATGTTAAGATAGGTAGAGGTAGACCTAAAAAGTCTAGGTCGTGTTGTATAAAATGATCTTAATTTCTTAGAATTAAATGAAGTTATGACATTCCGCAGAACATAATGGAGAAAAAGGATTAATGTAGCCAACCTCACTTAGTGGGACGAAGGCATGTTTTTTTTTTTATATAAGACTTGTTTCATAGAGTTGATGTTTTTCCTTTATTTAAAATTGGCATATATTTATACATCATCAAGAAAGGGTTATTGTGGGAGCTTTATTTCAATCAAAGAACTTAGTTTTGGAGCCTTGGCCTTGAAAGCATGATTAGCTTAACTTTTTTCTTGAGGAACTGTTTACACTCCTTATTTTATAAATTTAATATAATTAGCATTAATTAATATGACTTAGCATTACAATAATATGTTTAATAATTTATCTTCCATTTTTTCTAGTATTGACCCTTTTTAACGTAGTTACAATTTATTTTGCTTAACTATGACATTTTTCCGGGCAAATTTTGTATGCAGATATAAGAATTTAGTGAGATTTATGCATATGTTATCTAAATTTTTTTATATTTATATAATCATAATTCATTCATAAAATAAATTTTTAAGCTCATGAACAATTGTTCGTGTTATAATCAAATTATTGAGAAATTAATAAAAGAGAAATTTATTACATATCTCACAACTAAACTTTCATATTTACACTCACAATATTTTATTTATTATCATGAATGGTGTAGTTGATTTTTAAAAGATGGTAATTACTGATTATATATATATATATATATATATAATAATAAAGGAATGACACGAGGCTATTATACGGGCCCCGGTCATCCCTCATACGCTTAATAATTCGAGTATCACACCCCACACTCAGGGGGAATCGAATCCCAAATCAGAGGGATTTATAACTGACAAGCAGATGTCCAACCAATTGATTTTACTCAACTCATAATATATAT
>NW_018165318.1:816815-828754 GCF_001263595.1 Phalaenopsis equestris | reverse complement strand
ATATATATGAGCTTCTTAAAAAGAGAGAAATATAAAATATTAGACCAAAAAGTAGCCTACTTTATTTTGATTAAATTGATGTTTTTATAAATATAAAAGGGATAATTACATAAAAATTATATGAAACATTAATATTTATAAATTAATCATCAAAGTGATTCTTGAAGATTTTTGAACTATCAAACTAATATAACCTATTGAGAATTTGATAAAAATGAAAAATATGGATTGAGGTTTCATCATGTATTTTAATATTTTGAAAAATGGATGAAAAGTGAGATGTCTGGTTTTGTAAATAGGAAATTTTAGGTGGTGTGTACGTAATTTGCCCAATATAAAATCAATGAGCATTAATTTAACGCATAACTTTATAGTTAAATGTCAGATTTAGTAATTAGTAATATGTTTTTGTTCATGAATCATGCCCCGCCTTTTTGTTCACATCTCCCCAAGCTTTTCCTGTTTCATCCGCTTCATTCTTCCTCGTCTTCTTCTTCCTTCTCTCTCTCTTCTCATCAATGCCGACTGGAGTTCGCGCGAAATCCTAAAAAGATGCCGGGATCCGCTCCGGCGAGCCATCCGCCGGAAGAACCTCAGGTTAATGTTTCAGCGAAGACTTCTGCTCGCCGACCGGATTCGTATCTCCAGCCGTGCAGACCGCTCCAGCCCCGAAGGCGGGTTAGGAAGCACAGCTTTCGCCGTTCCGATAAGGGCCGGAGGACGGACGGATTTACTGCAAATGGAAGAAGAAGCGGTTACGGTACTCCTCTTTTGAGTTGGAAGTTTGAAGACGGGGATTGTTCTCGTAAGCCCTTGATCGAGGCCGGAGGTAGCGCGACCCGGAAGGTCGGTAGATCCTGCGGAAGGAGAAAGGAGGCTGTTACGGCGAGGAAACTCGCCGCGGGGATCTGGCATTTGCAACTCAGGGAGGTGACGTTGAGCGGAGGGAGCGGAAAGGAGTCTGCTGGTGCCTCGCTAGGTTTTGAGGTGAGACCAATTGAGACGTACCGCTTCAAATTTAGGGAGGGGGAGGGGGCGGTGGAGATTCGGTAAAAGATTGAAATTTGGTCATTTTTTCTCTTCAAATTTGGTCATTTAACTCAACCGCGTTAGGATTTGAATGTGAATTGCTTCTTGGCTAGGATTCTTGGTGGTGAAGGATGTATCAACCGAGTATCATTCTTCATTAATTAACATGCATTTTCTTTTGGAATGTTGAGATCTAAGGTTTCTCATAGACTTGAATCATGTTTTTTGTACAGCAACTGACCTATTCATCTTAAGATTACAGCATCTTTACTTTGATCCCAACTTGTTGGAGTTGGCTTTATGGATTATTTCTCATGGAGTTAATTATTCTTTTTTGCCTAAATTTCGTTAGATAATAATCATCATTAGCCTCATCCTAAATGTTTATGGTTCGCTTTATAATTTCTTCTTCTTTCGTCATTTGTTCTTGTTGAATGTTGTTTAACATGTGAACTTATTGTTTGCAAATCATGTTGAACATGTTCTATTCATGTTACCTCAGATCTTCTTAATCCATTGGTATAAATTTTATTTAATCATCTAATAAAAGCATTATCCATATTTTGTTCCCATCTAAATTTTCAATTTTTTTAATACTCAGTGGCTGTTACTTAAACTTTTAGAATTCATCTAACATAATTATGCATTGATTTATCCATTATAATTTTGTCACACGCACATCTTACTATTCTCATTTTTTTTGCTCTCTACATAAGCATCAACTATTGTTGTATCGTCTAACACTTAAATCCATTTAACATCCCCGGCTTAATTGTAATTTTATAAAATTTTTCTTTAGATGTCAGTTTGTGATGGCTACAACTGTTTGTTATATTAATTGTAGAATCATTGTGGGAAGATTAGAGTTTTTTAATGTTTTCGTTGTTGTTATAGACTTTTTTTTCCTTAAAAAAATAGATAATATTTCTTATAGCTACCACTTTCTAATATATTTGATTGTAAAAAAATTCTTGACACATCAATTTTTAAGAAGAAGGAAAAAGTTTTTATCAAATGGAAGTGTGATAGAATTCTAGAACTTAAAGCTATGAAAAAGCCATCATAAATGCATTGCAAGTCCCCTATAGTATCCTCTGATTGCAAAATAGTCCTTAGGCATTTCTTCATTATAGACGCCCAAGCTGAAGTCTAAAATTTATATCTGCTTTCTTTTATATAATAGATTCAATATGCTTAAATTCATCTCACTTAGGTTTCACTTTATATTTTAATAATATTTATTGATAAATTATTAATAGTATACCTACTAAAATTTTTTGTCTTGTATGTACATTCACAGTCTAAAGTAACACTTATATTATGGCCTATCACATCAAGCTGAGTATGGCAAATGAGAGTGGCATTCACTTATCAAATACACATGTTATTTTTATCTTTCATAACGAACTTTCCCTAAAAGAATGAAATCAATTGTATAAAACTACATTTCTATTTGCGTACATCGAAACATTATTAACTAATTTATCACGTATAAGAAAATTAGTTTTTTTTTTTTTCATTGGTCCGATTACAATATTTTTCATTCAAAAAAAGTCATACATGATAATTTTTTAAATTCAAAATAATGCAAAATTATGTTATTGATATCATATGGGGTTATAAATAACCCTTAAATGAATCCTAGAATAAGAAAGACAATAAAAAGGGAGATAATAAGAAAGGAAAGATATAACACCTAATATCTTCAATTAATTAATTCATAAAAATTATTTGGAGATAAAGTAAACAACTTAAAATAGAAAAGCCTAAAATAGGAAGGAAATAAATCCAATCCAAAGAAAAAATCTAAAATAGGAAAGAAAATAAAATTATATTAGGAAATAAATATAATCTTCATAACTTTTAATATAAATAAATTATTTACTAATATAACTTATAACACTCCATCTCAAGTTGAAACATAGTTGAAAGATACATTCAACTTAGATTTGAGATTCTTAAACAATGGGCGATGAAGATCCTGTGAAGTAGAACTTGAATTCTTCATCCCGTACTATAGTTGTGTTTGACTACAATTCCTGCAGTATCTGTAGGTAGATAAAAGGCTCCTACAGGTAATGTTGCAGGGGAGCTTGTAGGGAAGTAGGCAACTTGTAAGAAAAATTGACTTCTACGTGGCTACGGTTGTCTTTAACTGTAGTTCCTGCAGTGTCAGTAGGTAGGCAAAAGACGTTTTACGGGTAATGCTGCAAGGGAGTTTGCAGGGAAGTAGACAACCTGTAGAAAAAACTGAATTCTAGTTGATTGTGGTTGTCTTTGACTGCAGTTACTGTAGTGATTGTAGATAGGAAGAAAACTCCTAAAGGTAATGTTGCGGGGTATGGCTTGCAGAAAAAAGGAAAAGCTTTGGAGGTAGGTCTTGTTGCAGGAAAAGGCTCTGGAGGAGGGTTTGATACAGGAAAAGTTCTGGAGGATGGTCTGCTGCAGAAAAGATTCCGAATGAGGGTCTGCGGAAGGAAAAAGCTTGGGAAGTAGACTTGTTGTAGGAAAAAGTTTCGGAGGTAGGCTTGCGGCAGAAAAAGGCTCCAGAGGAGGGCCTGTTGTAGGAAAGTTTCACAGTAGCACTGCACCTGCTCTATGCATGGAGAGAAAGAGCAAAGAACACCATCATGTTTTAACATTTTTGCTGCAAAGAGAAATGCTGGAAGAGAAATGCTTGAAGGTCAGGGAACACCAAATTTGCAAAAAATTCATCATGGAAGCCTTCTCCTTGGATATCCCTAAGTAAGACATTAATAAAGATTCCCAGTCCATTGAAATCTTCCTTAGCCAACCCATGCCCTTTTCTTCCAATATAACCTCCAAAGGCTTTGCATCACCAAAGGGGTTCACCTTAGGCCGAGGCTTTGGAGCAACACCTTCCCCGACATCTGTGAAACTAGGTTCACAGCTCCACTTGAATGCACACTGGATGGTCTGCTAGAATGAGAGTTTGTTGGCCTCACAAATTTTTTCATCTCAATCTCTGTCTCAATTTTTCTCCAATCTTAACCCCTTTTAGACAAAACCTCTTTCTTCGGCCTAGCAGCACCAAACAAACTTGGTCTTAAAGGAGTTGGTTCAGGCATTGATACATAATCCTTTATCGATAGATCAAGGACGAGTCTCGGCCTTTGTCGTGCCCCATTGCTCGAAAGAGATCTCATGCTTCCTCTGACCATCGATTAGAATTTAGACCGAGCATGAGAGTATCTCTGAATCCAGATCTGAAGCCGGAGTACCTGTTATAAGGAGCAGTCAATTTCTTTCTAAAAGACCAATTATCGATTTCATCGCCTTTGAGAAGCCCTAGCTCCTAAGAGAGTCGTAGCGCTCTTGCCGAACAAAATCCACAATCAAAGTAAATTTATTGTACGAAGCCTAGTTATTGACCTCATCGGCCCTCCATGGCAGATCGAAATCAGAGGGCCTAAGACGACCCCTCCTCTATTCATCATCCTTATTGAAATCAGGTTGCCGACAAGGAGTGACTACACTTCTTCCATAACCATAGGAACATAAGCCGCCACCAAGTTGGGCGTTCTCAAGCTCTCCGACGAAGCGCTCATAAGGGCCTAGGGGAAGGCAAAGCATCTCGTCGGGAGTAAGGCCCTTCGACTCGAAAGCCGGTTCTTTACAAGCGCCACCGGGACCGACATATGTTTCGGTGGTGAAAACAGAAAGAGTAATTGTGGCACGCTTCTTCTTTTTGGGCTTCATGGGAACCTCCTTGAGATTAGGGAAGCTATGGGATGGCTCGCTGTCATGGAGAGTGGGATGGCCAGAAGAGAACACGGAGGTTGTTGTTGCTGCTTCTAGACACTCGCGCTCCTCCAGCTTAGTGCACTCCGCTTCAAGCGTCGACTCCAGCCCAGACCTTGGACATTCTCTGTTCTTCATCTCCCCACACGCCTATGTCGCCGAGGAAAAAAAATGGACCTACACAGGTCAGTCCACCAAACCCACGATGTATTCCTCCCGGATCACATTTTAATTATAAGGACATGAAATCAATTTTCTAAAGGAGAAAGTGTCATTCTCTTATTGCGGGGAGGATGGCAGGAATGGAGTCGTGCGATTCTAGAGGAAGAATTGGTAGCTAGGGTAGGGAATTTGGCTCTGATACCATGTTAAAATTCAGAATAATGTGAAATTTTGTTATTGATATCACAAGGGATTATAAATAACATTTGCATGAATCCTAGAATAGAAAAGATAAAAAGAGATAATATGAATGAAAAGTTATAACAGCTAATATCTCCAATTAATTAATTCATAATAATTATTTGGAGATAAATGAAACAATAAAATGAAACAATATAATAAAAATAGATGAGTCTGCAATTGGAAGGAAATATCATCTACGAAAATAAATCTAAAATAGAAAAGTAAATAAAATTACATTCAGGAATAAATCTAATCCTCATAACTTATAATAGAATAAATTTTCTAATATAATTTCTAACAATAATCATGTTTTTTTTATTTGCATCATCCAAACACGTATAGTAAATTGTGATTACAAAAGGAATCATGTGCATCAGAATATTGGCTATTAATCTTTAGATTCAACTTCTACTTCACAGACTCCTACCCTTTCATTAAACCAAGACACATGCAAGTATACATATTGTGAGTGATAAGTCTAGTAGGTCATTAGAAATCTACCAGATAATTCAATAACGCACAAAAACTAAATAATATGCATGCTAGTAGTTCATATCAGTGAAACATGTAAGGTTTAGATATTCAATGAATCATGTATTATGTATGAAATATGAATTAATATCAATGTGTATGAAGACTATTAGTTGCAAGCACGTGCATGTAACATAAAATGTTAGATAACATGGGTGAGTGATATATGATACATAATACATGAAAATCAAAAAGTGTTTTTCTTAGATGAGGATATTCAACATAAGTGAGAGATATATTTTGATAAAAATTTCAATGATATGAACTACTTCAGTAAATAATACCAATTTTTTTTTTTTTATCATCACATTAAGAAAATAGAAGTTGGGGCTTTAAAGAAAACAAAGTGTGAAAAAATAATAGAATCTGGTGGTATTCAAATAGAAATGTGGAAATGTTTAGGGAATCTGTGAATTTTTTTGTTTCCTAAATTTTTTAATATTATTTTAAAAATTAAAAAGATGTTTGATAAATAAAGAAAGAGTCTATTAGTTCATATTTTTAAGAATAAAAGGGGATGCACAAGAGTGTATAAATTATAGAGAAATTAAATAAAGTGTCGTATATTAAAGTTATGGGAGAGTAATTGAACATAGGTTATGAAATGATACAAAAATTTTTCAAAGTCAGTTTGGAATTATTTCAGGCAAGTCTACCACGAAAGTTATACATTTATTGAGAGGTCTGATGGAAAAGTATAGAAAGAATAGGAGAATCTACATATGATATTTGTTGATTTAGAAAAAAATTTCAAGAGTACTTTGGAGAGTACTAGAAAAGAAATGTGTTGAGATTGCTTATATTCAAGTCATTGAAAATATGTATTCTAGAATTGTTATTTGTGTTCAAACACAAGGAGGATTGCCCATTTATTTTCCTATTTCAGTTGGATTACATTCAATGTTCGGTTTTAAACCCAAATCGTTTTGCTTTAGTTATGGATGCTCGTACTAGACATTACAGGAGGATGTATCTTGGTGTATGTTTTCCGCTGATGATATCCTGCTTGTGGATAAGATTGGAGAGAGAGTTCAGGAAAAACTTAATTATGGCAGTCAACTTTAAAATCTAAAGGCTTTCGTTTGAGTAGAGCTAAGACTGAATACATGTAATGTAATTTTTTTATTGTTAGGTCTGGTGGTGGGGTTGTAAAAATGGGTGGTCAAAATCATTAAAATGAGCGATTGTTTTAGATATCTCGGGTGTATTGTTCAAAGTGACGGTGGTTCAGACGTGGATGTTATTAGTAGAATTCAAGTTGAATTTTTTACACGGAGGATTGCATCGAACCTTTTTTGTGATAGAAAAGTACTGCTTAGAGTTAAAAGGAAAAATTTATAAGATGGTAGTGAGGCCTGCAATGCTTTATGGCACAAAATGTTGGAGCATAAAACTAAGGTGTTATTGAGATGAGAATGCTCTGGTGGATGAGTGTTTTACACTAAAAGATAAAATGTGAAACTAATATATCCGCGAAAGGGTTGAGTAGCTCCAGTGACAAAAAATATTAGAGTCGTCTTATATGGTTTGGTCACATTAAACGTTGACCATCTAATGGCTTTGTTAGGAGAGTAGATGTTTTAGATTTGACTTATACTAAAAAAAATAGAGGTAGACCCAAATAGACACGGGCATGTTGTATAAAATATAATTTTAATTTATTATAATTAAATAAAATATGAGACTCAATAGGAACATTAGAGGAAAAAAGATTCATGTAGCCAACCCCACATAGTAGGATAAAGGCTTGTTGTTGGAGTTTTTGTTATACAAATTTTAAGTTACTATGTTCTAAACACTATTTTTATTGTTCTAAATTTTCACTTACTTTTATTCTCGTGAAGGTGCAGATAACTCCATTATTCTTGATGGAATTAACTAATCATATTTGCATGAGTGGAACCTTTGCTTGCTTGCTTTTTCAGTGATGATTATTCATTTGATTAGTGATTTATCAATTTTATGTTTTTTCGGCATGCTAGTGGAAATTTACAGCCTGCAGATGCCTGCAATGGCAACAATGCAAATTTCCATTTTGGTCTAAAGAAAGGGTTTTCAAGTTCTACTCCCCTTCATAAAGTAATCTGTAACTTATGTTCTTCATCACTGATATTTTCTTCCTTTTGTTTTCTCTATCTGTTTTTAGTTTTCTTATGAGTTGTTTATTGAATTTATGTCTTCAGCTTGCTTCTCCTGCGTTGCCTAATCATACAATGGAGAGGGCCACAAAGTGGGATGCCGGATGCCCAAGAACATGCGTGGAGGTTTTTGAAATCTTCAACCAGCTGAAGCTTCTTGAAGGTCAACAGGTCTCCACTGCTTCCATTATTTCTTCACTCCAGCAAGAGCTTGAAGGGGCTCAATCTCGAATCTCTGAACTCGAATCAGAGCGGCAATTAGTAAATAATAAGCTGGATCGTTTCTTGCGAAAACTTGCAGAAGAGAAGGCATCATGGCGAAGTAGAGAGCACGAGAAGATTCGGGCTATAATAGATTCCATGAAGAGTGATCTGAGCAGGGAGAGAAAAAACAGGCATCGGAGTGAAATTGTTAACTCCAAATTGGTAAATGAGCTTGCAGAGGCCAAGCTGTCTGTGAAGCGGCTCATGCAGGACTATGACAAGGAAAGGAAAGCAAGAGAGCTCACGGAGGAGGTTTGTGAGGAGCTAGCCAAGGAGATTGGAGAAGACAAAGCTGAGGCTGAAGCTTTGAAGAGGGACTCCATGAAGATACGAGAGGAAGTGGAGGAGGAGAGAAAGATGTTGCAAATGGCTGAGGTCTGGCGTGAGGAGAGGGTTCAAATGAAGCTATTAGATGCAAAACTAACCCTTGAGGATAAATATTTGAAATTGAGCAAGTTGCAAGGCGAACTAGAAGCATTTTTGAGGACACGGCCGGACGAATCACATGCTAGACAAGCAGAGCTCCTCAAAGAGGCGATAGATTTTGTCAAAGTTGAAGAAATGAAGGAGTTTACTTACCAACCTCCTCCTGCTTCTGAGGACATTTTTGCTGTTTTTGAAGAGCTTCAGCCAAAAGAAATAACTGATGAGAGGGACATTGAGCTTTGTTATGCATATAGCCCTGCAAGTCGGGACTGTAACATACACTCTGTAAGTCCTGCCACTGATATCTTTTTAGAGAAACCCACCAGAAGATACTCTAACGGAGATACAGATGAAGATAGTGATTGGGAAACTCTTAGTCCTGATGAAGAGCGGGAATTGACCAATTCTGCTTCAGGCAGTGAGCCCTCAGTGAATGCAAGGTGTGAAGGAAGCCATGGATCTCTGAGTGGAACGAACAGTGAAAGAAACAGAGAGAATTGTGAAGTACATGGTGAAATCAGTGAGGCTTATCCTCAAGCCACTAAACAACCAAAGAAGGGATCCTCCATAACTAGGCTGTGGAGGTCTTCATGTCCCACTAATGGCGAAATCCTCAAGAAAAACTCGGCCGAATTGATGAATGGAAGGCTTTCTGACGGAAGAATTTCAAATGTGGCTCTATCTTCTGACTGCAGAGTTGGTGAAGTTGGGCTCAGCCCGCCGAGGTTAGATCAATGGAGCTCGCCAGAATCTTCGAGTCCTCATGTAGCCCCCCGCTCGATGAAGGGATGCATGGACTGGCCACGAGTTCCACAGAAGCACAGCTTGAAAGAAAAGCTCTTGGAAGCAAGGATGGAGAACCACAAGACTCAGCTACGCCATGTTCTCAGACAGAAAATCTAGCACCATTCTGGTCTGAATTGAGAGAGGTATTTATACATGTAAGCATTGTCTTGCTGTGTACTTTGTATAATTCTTTATTTTTCGCTTTTTGCTACATTGAGCTTCTTATTTTCCAATGGCCTACCTTAATGCTTAATTAAAAAAAAAAAAGTATAAATCCATTTCTTTTATACTTATATTTATACTTGTAATCATTTTTTTTTCCTTAACCAAGTACTTATGATTTCCTCTTATTGAACTATATTATTGAGGTATTTCTCATTTTTCTATATATACATGTTATATGAAACCTTATCTAAAAGCTATACTTTTATTTAATTAGTCGCCTTTGACTTGAAGCTCATTTTTATAATGGATATTTCCTTCATAAAACTAAATTCTCCCTTCAAAATAGATAAAATATTTTTTTGTTTTACTACTCTTCCATAATCTCATTATTTAAATTTCTTTATAATTATTATATTTTTCTGAGACTGTGGAGAATCTCTCTCTCTCTCTCTCTACATTCATTTATGAAATTTGATTTTGAAAGGTGTATTTTTACCATTGATGTTGTAGCTACACCTGAACCCATATATATATATATATATATATATATATATCTTTACGTATTTACATATCTAACACCTATAAATTAATTTTTTACATATATACCACCACCAATATTTCATATCACATAAAAAAAACTACTATGACTGTTAAAAGTGAAATGCACTTTTTTTGCAAGGTGGTATATGTGTAAAAATTGAAGCTTAGGTGTTATTAGACATGTAAATAAATAGGAATTGAGTGGTATGTACGCAAATCTTCCTTTTTCTTTGAAAAAAATAGCCGTGAGTTGTGGCAAATTGACATTGGTGGGCGCTGGGTATATGTGTAAAAATTGAAGCTTAGGTGTTATTAGACATGTAAATAAATAGGAATTGAGTGGTATGTACGCAAATCTTCCTTTTTCTTTGATTGACATTGGTGGGCGCTGGAAGGTTTTTTTTTTTTTTAAAAAATAGCCGTGAGTTGTGGCAAATTGACATTGGTGGGCGCTGGGTATATGTGTAAAAATTGAAGCTTAGGTGTTATTAGACATGTAAATAAATAGGAATTGAGTGGTATGTACGCAAATCTTCCTTTTTCTTTGATTGACATTGGTGGGCGCTGGAAGGTTTTTTTTTTTTTTGCTATCCCAAATAAATTTCTTATATAAATATACAGTAATAAAAAAATCTCATTTAAACGAAGAATGCTCGAGGAAGCTGCAGATGCAGGGCTTGGCTGCTTGTATAAAAGGTAAAGTAGGTGTTAGGTTATATAAAAACATAGGAATTGGGTGGTATGAAGTTAGCTATTTAAATCCAACCTTAGTTGTTCTTAACCTTTTTTTTTTAACTTTCAAGTTCAATTAATTGCAATATTAGCACAAACACGAAAGCCGGTATGTTAACAAGTAAGCCAAATGCTAAAGGACTAATTAATCTGTCTTTATCTTTGAGAGAGTTAAGAGGTATGTTCTACATCACCTTTTAGATATTCGTACGACTTGATTAGATACCAACTTTGAATCACTAAAAACCTTCATTTTCTCCACACATTTAGCGCCTTAGCTTGAGATAATAGCTTGAAAGATCTTGCATGGGTTATGTAAATATATTTCAACGCCACAATATATAATTCCCAAAGTTGCACATATACCCAACCTTCAATAATCATCTTTTCAGTCAAAGAATCTGTCTGATGAAGTTGCAGCTGTTTGAAAAATCAACAGTGAAATTATTGTACAACAATACAACAACAAAGCTTTAATCCCACTACGTGAGGTCGGCTACATGAATCCTTTTTCTCCATTGCGTCCTATTTAGTGTCATATTTTCATTTAATTCTAGTAAATTAAGATCATTTTTAATACAATAAGCCCAAGTCTTCCTAGGTCTACCTCTGCCTTTCTTAATACTAGTCGAATTTAAAACATCTACTCTCCTAATCGGATCATCTTAAGGTCGACGTTTAATATGACCAAACCATCTAAGACGAGTTTCTCTAATTTGTTTGTCACAGGAGCTGCACCAACCCTATCACGAATATATTTATTCTACATTTTGTCTCTAAGTGTAAAGCCACTCATCCACCTAATCATTCTCATCTCGGCAACAATTAACTTATTATTATGCTTCTCTTTTAAAGGCCAACATTCAGCGCCATAGAGCATTGCAGGTCTCACCACCGTCTTATAAAATTTTCCTTTCAGTCTTAGCGGTACTTTTCTATCACACAAAAAGCCCGAAGCATTCCTCCACTTCAACCAACCAACTTGAATTCTACTATTAACACCCCCATCTATATCACCATCGCTTTGGACAACGGACCTAAGATATCTAAATCGTTCACACCTTTTAATACTTTGATCACCCAAAGCCACACTTCTATCACTAGAGCTATTACTACTAAAATTACATTCCATGTATTCAGTTTTAGTTCTACTTAAACGAA